>NW_015506171.1:435324-441183 GCF_001515645.1 Sinocyclocheilus grahami
TCCTAACAAACCATACATCAATGGAAAGCTATTTATTCAGCTTTCAGATGATGCATACATCTCAATTTAAACAAAAATTACCCTTGTGACTGGTTTTGTGGTCCAGGGTCACAAATGGGTTTCTTGATTTATTATCTATATAAATCAGCTTATAGTGCGGTGCATGCATACTGTGCACAGAGAACGCTGAAGGGACTGTTTTTACAGTTTCTGCCTGTAAATCCGTGTTGATATTTCATTCTCAGCGAGGATCATTATGCTGCTCTGTAATTAAAGTTTCCTTTAGCCTGCGGAAAAAATGATAAGTAATACAAACCCTCCCTCCCTCCCTCCGTCCTGAAGCTGCGCGCTCTTCTGTTTTATGAATAAAGAATCCATCATGAATATTAATGTTGTGCAGCTCGTGTTCTCTTGTGGGTGAAGCTACCTGGAGTTAATGTGTGTGATTGTGCCACAGGCAGATCCGCTGCTCATGTCTTCAGTTTGCCATCAGATATTCCTCTTTTATATCATTGATCATCATGTTAGAAACAGCATCTTTAATATCAGCAGATCTTACCAGAAAACAAGGACTGTATGGAACTTCTTAGTTTCGCTCAGAATATAGTGTTTATACTGTATATCTTTATTTGACCCTCTAGCTCTAGCACTCTCTATTCTAATTCTATTGTTTTTAAACTAACACTATTCTTTTTATTCGTTTTATTATACAATTAACAAAAAGCAAAAAAGGCCTCTAACACTAGCGTGCTCTATTCTTTTTCTATTCTATCTGTTTTCTTTTTATTTATTATAGAATTTTAAAAATAACCTTGCTACGTGTGCTGTGTTAAGCTAACTGCTGTATATTATTGCTCTCTTGTTGATTTGATTGCTTCTATTGTCTTCATTTTTAAGTTGCTTTGGATAAAAGCATCTGCTAAATGTCTAAATGTAAAGGACTAAATATTGTCTGTTATTGTTTATATTGCATCCGTTTAACATCTTGGAGAATGTGCAGAAGTTATGTTTTTAATTGATTTTTGTGTAAAATGTCTAAGAGTTTTCAGTGCAACTAAAGAGAGAAAGAAAGAGACGTTTACAATCCCTTTACTAATAATTGCATAAACAGTATGCATACTTAATACCGCAGAAATAGCAGTAACATAATATGCTTTTGCAATAGCAGCTTTTATCTTTTTTACTTTCTCTTGATTTATGAATTATACACATTTATTTATTTATTCATTTATTTATTAACTTGGACAAATTTATAATAATGATGTTCCTACAATAAAAATGAAATAAAAAAGAAGTATTTAAGTTAATGAATAAAAGACATACCAGTAGAACTACCCAATTAAAAAATAATAATAAAATAAAAATGAGTTTAAAATGTTTATGTAAAAATGTCATAAAAACATGAATCGTATACATACAATAGAATACGTGCAAATTTAATAGTATATTGTTTCATTTTAATTTATTAATTACCAATAGAATTATTTTTAAATTGTTTAAATTTTTAGAAATGTAAAATAATTGAACAATTTTATGTAAAAATGTCATCATGTGAATTATTTTTGTTAATTTTTAGAACTATCCAATTAAAAGATTGTAAAAAAAATTTAAATTGATTTTTTAAATAAATTTGTTGTGAATTATTTTTGTTCCCACTACATGAATGGAAGTTTAATTGGAGTGCATTGCATTGTGGGAAGCAGTATTTCAAAGACCTGATTCAAAGACTCAGTGTGCACAGTATGCATGATATAGACTGCAGAAGTAGTCCAGGTTTGAACACAGCCGGTGTTTTCTATGTGAGATCTGATGAGTGTAAAGGCTGTGTTCAGGACAGTTTTGTGTTTGCAGTTCAGGACCGTCGTTCCCTCGAGCGCTGCTGTTGATTCTCCGCTGTGATTGAGTGTGACGCGTTATCAGAGATCCTGTTCATCTGAACTTCATCACAGCTCTCTGCTTCTGTCCTTCATGCTGTTCCTCCGTCCCCAGGTGAGCGAGCTTTTCTGCATTCCTCATAAATATCCATATTTCCATGAATCTCAGAGGATTAGATGAAGTGTTAGTGTATGTATCACTGCATATAATACAGGTAGCAGCCCTACAGCACCACTATAAATATACAGGTGCATCTCAATAAATTAGAATGTCGTGGAAAAGTTCATTTATTTCAGTAATTCAACTCAAATTGTGAAACTCGTGTATTAAATAAATTCAATGCACACAGACTGAAGTAGTTTAAGTCTTTGGTTCTTTTAATTGTGATGATTTTGGCTCACATTTAACAAAAACCCACCAATTCACTATCTCAACAAATTAGAATACTTCATAAGCGCTGCTGTTGATTCTCCGCTGTGATTGAGTGTGACGCGTTATCAGAGATCCCCTAATGAGCTGTCAATCACTGTTCATCTGCACTTCATCACAGCTCTCTGCTTCTGTCCTTCATGCTGTTCCTCCGTCCCCAGGTGAGCGAGCTTTTCTGCTTTCCTCATAAATATCCATATTTCCATGAATCTCAGAGGATTAGATGAAGTGTTAGTGTATGTATCACTGCATATAATACAGGTAGCAGCCCTACAGCACCACTATAAATATACAGGTGCATCTCAATAAATTAGAATGTCGTGGAAAAGTTCATTTATTTCAGTAATTCAACTCAAATTGTGAAACTCGTGTATTAAATAAATTCAATGCACACAGACTGAAGTAGTTTAAGTCTTTGGTTCTTTTAATTGTGATGATTTTGGCTCACATTTAACAAAAACCCACCAATTCACTATCTCAACAAATGAGAAGTGTGTGTGTGTGTGTGTGAGAGAGAGTGTGCGTGTGTGTTTTGTGTGTGTGTGTGTGTGTATGTTTGTGAGTGTGTGTGTGTGTGTGTTAATTTAGTATCAAGATTCCATTATTTATTTTATTAATATTTTGAATTTTAATTTTAGTTTAAACTAATGTATATGTCTGTATAATTTTTATACATTTAAATTTCAGTTTTAGTTTCTAACTAAATGACAATGAGAAATGTTGCCTGAGAAATTTGCTTAAGTCTTTTTTAATATATATATAATCAGTTAAAGTTTAGTTGATTGTTACAAATATATTAAAATGTATTAATGTTAATATTTAAAGATAGCAAGTTTAATATTTAAAAAAGCAAGTTTTAATGGTTTTAATTTCATTTTAGTTACCTATAACAACCTTGATATGATATATATATATATAAATTATGGAAATGTATAAAGATCAGTAATCTTTTTATTAATTCTAGTTTTATTAATATTTTTTTCTAGTTTTTGATTTTTAATTTTAGTTATAGTTTTAGTAATTCTGTGTAGTGTATAATGTGTTTTTGTCATTTTTATTAGTTTTTATATATCTATATATAGTTTATATTAAGTTTTATTTCAGTTTTAGTATGAAACTAAATGAAAATAAATGAAAATGAGAAATGTTGCATGAGCGACTTGCTTTATTATTTGATTTGATTTGATTTATTTTTATTTTACATTATATTTAAAGTTTATTTTATGTTTAAAAATGTTTTTTATTAATGCTTTTCAATGTTTTAATGTAATTTTAATGGTTTTAATACAATTTGAGTAACTAATTTTACTGTTTTTACTGTGCATTTTACTGTGAACTACATAATACGAAAATATAATTAATTTATTACAAAATTTATTACAAAAATAAATAATAAACATGAATTAAGCAACGTTATTATTTGAAATAAATGACAAAATTGTTACACATTATTCTATGCATTTATTCATTTGTTAATTTGTTTATAAAAAACAGTACATATTTTTATTGTGAGGTAAATTATAAAAATACATTTATTTATTTATTTGTGCAGTGTAAAGTGATCGATAAATTTAATGTATTGATTGTATAAAATAATTTTTTCTTTAAAGCTCTGTTGCTCTGTTCAGTTTTAGTTTCTAACTAAATGACAATGAGAAATGTTGCCTGAGAAATTTGCTTAAGTCTTTTTTAATATATATATAATCAGTTAAAGTTTAGTTGATTGTTACAAATATATTAAAATGTATTAATGTTAATATTTAAAGATAGCAAGTTTAATATTTAAAAAAGCAAGTTTTAATGGTTTTAATTTCATTTTAGTTACCTATAACAACCTTGATATGATATATATATATATAAATTATGGAAATGTATAAAGATCAGTAATCCTTTTATTAATTCTAGTTTTATTAATATTTTTTTCTAGTTTTTGATTTTTAATTTTAGTTATAGTTTTAGTAATTCTGTGTAGTGTATAATGTGTTTTTGTCATTTTTATTAGTTTTTATATATCTATATATAGTTTATATTAAGTTTTATTTCAGTTTTAGTATGAAACTAAATGAAAATAAATGAAAATGAGAAATGTTGCATGAGCGACTTGCTTTATTATTTGATTTGATTTGATTTATTTTTATTTTACATTATATTTAAAGTTTATTTTATGTTTAAAAATGTTTTTTATTAATGCTTTTCAATGTTTTAATGTAATTTTAATGGTTTTAATGCAATTTGAGTAACTAATTTTACTGTTTTTACTGTGCATTTTACTGTGAACTACATAATACAAAAATATAATTAATTTATTACAAAATTTATTACAAAAAATAAATAATAAACATGAATTAAGCAACGTTATTATTTGAAATAAATGACAAAATTGTTACACATTATTCTATGCATTTATTCGTTTGTTTGTTTATAAAAAACAGTACATATTTTTATTGTGAGGTAAATTATAAAAATACATTTATTTATTTATTTGTGCAGTGTAAAGTGATCGATAAATTTAATGTATTGATTGTATAAAATAATTTTTTCTTTAAAGCTCTGTTGCTGGTATCCAATACAGAGGTCAGATAGGTCAGATATTTCAAAGGTATTTAAAAGACTTTAAAAGTGTGTGACCTTTGACCCTAAACTAAAATTTATTTCATTTGAGGAAATAAAGCAGAAATGCTATATATACATACAGTATACACTGCCGGTCAAAAGTTTGGGATCAGTAAGACTTGTAATGTTTTTAAAGAAGTCTCTTCTGCTCACCAAGATGCATTTATTTGATCAAAAATACAGAAAAAAACAGTAATCTTTTCTTTCAATATAAAATTACAATATAAAATAATGGTTTCAATTTTAATATCCTTTCAAATGTAATGTATTTCTGTGATGCGCAGCTGTATTTTCAGCATCATTACTCCAGTCTTCAGTGTCACATGATCTTCAGAAATCAGTATAATATGATGATTTATTATTAGAATTATCAACAGTTGTGCTGCACAATATTTTTTTGGAAACTGCGATACTTTTTTCAGGATTCTTTGATGAATAAAAAGTTAAAAAGAACAGCATTTATTCAAAATATAAATCTTTTCTAACAATATAAATCTTTGCTATCACTTCTGATCAATTCAACACATCCTCGCTGAATAAAAGTTTTAATTTCTTTCAAAAAAAGAAAGAATAAAAATCTACTGACCACAAACTTTTGAACTGTAGTGTATATTGTTAGAAAATATTCCTATTTTAAATAAATGCTCTTCTTTTTAACTATTTATTCATCAAAGAATCCTGAAAAAAAGTATTACAGCTTCCAAAAAAATATTTAGCAGCAACAGTTTCAGCTCTGATAATAAATCAGCATATTATTATGATTTCTGAAGATCATGTGACACTGAAGACTGGAGGTATGATGCTGAAAATACAGCTGTGCATCACAGAAATAAATTATATTTGAATGTATATTAAAATAGAAAAACGTTATTTTACATCATAATAATATTTCACAATATTAAATTTTTTCCTGTATTTTTGATCAAATAAATGCAGCCTTGA
>NW_015506171.1:442224-449027 GCF_001515645.1 Sinocyclocheilus grahami
CCTGTATTTGTGATCAAATAAATGCAGCCTTGATGAGCAGAAGAGACTTCTGTAAAAACATTAAAAAATCATTCTGATCCCAAACTTTTGACCGGTAGTGTATACATATATATATATATATATAAATGAATCCAAATCATTCCTGATGGATAAAATCAAGTCCTACTTTTTCCCCCCTCAGTAAATATCCTTTCTGAAATTAGTGCTGTTATGGAAGTACATCAGTTATAAATGCCATTTTACTCTGACTCTGGTTTGTTTATGGCCGCTAGCGCTCCTGTCAGTCTCCCAGAATGAAAAATGATTAATTTCAGTCTAGTTCTGTGTGTTTAGAGGCCTTTGTGTGTTCGAGACTCGACTTCACTTGCTCTTTATCTAGCATGCTTCTCCTGCCAGACGCTGCAGGCTGAGGCTAATGAGAAGCACGCTGGAGACGCTGGAGATGCTGGAGACGCTGCGTACAGCTTCATTAGGCCTTGTTCATGGGAAAAGACGCTGCTGTAGAGTGAGTGTTTGGATGGGACGCTCGTGTTTCCAGACGTGTCGTTTGTGTTCAGGGTTCAGTCTTTACTGCGGTTCACTCAGAACTACTGGAGCTGTCAGACTCGATGGATTTACATTTAACACAGACAAGTGTGCCAGTCTTTACCAACACATCCAGGTCATGGTGCGTCCAAAAGTCCAAAGGGAAGAACGTATTTTGCGTAAAGAAAATGAAGACTTTTTAGCATCTTTACATTATTTTCATCCCATTTAAGCACATACTTACTTATTTATTTGTTTGTTTGTTTATTTGTTTGTTTGTTGTCAAGTAAATAATGAACAAAAAATACATAAATGATGTATTTAAGAAAATAAATAGTAAACATCTAATTAAGCAACATCATCAATACTGAATGAATAAATATAAAATGGTTTTTTATTTAAAACCCTGATGCTGACGTATAATATAGCAATCAGGTCTTTAAAAGACATTTTTAATCATTGAAGGTGTGACCTTTGACCTTATATTAATAGATATATATCCAGTGTTGATATTAAATCTAAAACTATTAAAAATTGTTTTCATTAATGGAAATAATGGAGGAAGTAAATATGATATAAATATTAGGTGAAAAACTATGAAAAACTGTTTTATTTACTGGATGTAATTACTGTATTATTTATTTAATAACAAAATAAAAAACATTCAATGTTTATTGTGAAGTAAATAATAAAACAACTATTAAAAAGTAATTGATAAAACCTGATAAAATAAAACAAATATTGCTTATAATAAAACTTAATTATAAATGTTGTCATGGCAACTAACTGAAATAAAATAAGTTGAAGTCGAAGTACTAAAATTGCTCAAAATAAAAGCTAAATAGAAAAATAAATAAATGAAAATGACAAAATATGAAAATATGAAAAGTGTAAGCTAATTCAAAATTTTAATAAATACTACAAAAGTATTTAAATAATGCTAAAATAACACTATATATATATATCTATCTATCTGGATGAATCTGGATAGATGGACAGATGTGAAAATCTTAATGTTCCCAAACAGGCTTCATTTCTGTTAAATGCAATATGATTCGTTATTACTTTCTGTTGAATCTGGGGTGAAATATGAGCTGGATGTGTTCATGACAGGTTTGGTGAGACAGAAACAGATCTGTCAGTAATATTGTATTCTGAAGTGTTAGCCTCGGTGAAGCAGAAGGCTTAACATTTTGAGAGACGAAAGACGGAGCCAAGGACCATGTTTATCAGACAGAACACCTCAATGTAAGACGTAACCATAATCCATAATAACTCTTCCTCCAGTGAAAAAGTGCATCTCCTGTTGTCTCTCGCATCAAAATCCAGCCACATATGTGTTTAGAGCTGTTTTGGAGCTGTTTAAAGGGGTCATAGGATGCCCATTTTCCACAAGTTGATATGATTCTTTAGGGTCTTAATGAAAAGTCTCACATTTCAGTTCAAACAACTTGTAAAAGTGCAATGACCCCTTTAAACGCTGCTTGATCTGTGCAGATTTCTCTCCTGATTCAGACCAGAACACTTCTTCACTGGAGGAAGAGTTATTATGGATTATGGACTCAATGTATTTGAGTTAAAAACATCTTAATGCTGGATGTGTTTCAGCTTTTGTCTTCTCCAGATGTTCACTGATGGACTGGAGTGCTGTGGATTACTTGTGGATTATTGTGATGTTTTTATCAGCTGTTTGGACTCTCATTCTGACGGCACCCATTCACTTGCAGAGACACTGATGCAATGCTACATTTCTCCAAATCTGATGAAGAAACAAACTCATCCTAATCTCGGATGAACTGAAGGTGAGCACATTTTCAGTGTTTGCTGAACTATTCCTTTACGAATGATTAAATATTTGTACTGGGAAACAAGACAAAAATACTGATAACTGATAGTTGAGTTATCCTTCAGACTTTATTAGCAGCGTCCCGGAGAGGAAAGCATCCAGTTCCTCCAGAATCTCGGCCAAGAGTTAACAAACCAAACAGCTCAGATGCGATGGGAAGCACTGCTTTCTGTTAGTTTATGTGAGCGAATCCTGTTTGAGCGGCTGCTGTTTGTGCTGTTGACAGGATCGTGTGTTAATGATGCCCCACACAAAGACAGGAAACACTTCATGAGCCACAGGAAGTCCCACACCGTGTCTGCATTAGGGTTGTGTGCTGTATTGGTTCTAACAAAGCAATCTAACTGATGTGTCCGTTTAATGAAGTTCTTATCAGTCTGTTAATAACTTTATACTCCAAATGACTGCATAATTACATTTCACTGTTGTTAACCCTCATAATGCATTCAACATCTGCACTGTTTTCACATTCTGACATCAAGAATCATTATTTTATAAAGCAGACACAATATGTTTCTAAACTAAAACCATATTGCATCTGATCAGCAACTTGAAATTCTTTAACATTTCAAGGTAGAGATGAACCACACCAAAAAGCTTTGATGCTATAGAGAGAGAGAGAGAAGATTAAATCGTAGTCAAATATTTAATTGCATGAAGAACATAGAATCTGAGAATTACCAGCATTGATGTATGGATTTTAATTAAATTCCTTTGAATTTATTACTCACCATGATTGTTTAAAAACAGTCCAAATTTATGAAACCTACTTAATATAAACCAACATAAATATTCAGCTGAAAAGTTTTCAAACAAAATAAATTAATTTCACTTGTACATATTCTTGATTATCAATAAAATTCAGTGAGAAATGAGGAAAACATATATTTTACAGAAGTTTTTGACACTAATATAACTTCATAGATAATTTAACAACAAAAAAAGTATGTTTGACATCTAATCAACATGTCTTTTTTAATGCTTGAATCTCTTAATAAATAATTGATTTTTTTTTAAATAAATCATTTTTAAAAAAGTGTATTTTGAGGGTCTTGAAGCATTTGCAAAGTTTGGTTCCCTTACTAAAATCATGCCCTTTTAATAGAAATTATTTATTAGTTGTTATACATATTTTTATTAGAAATTATGTATCTCTTCTGCGTCAAACAAAACCCTCAAATGCATTTATGAGGGTTAACAGAGCAAACTATGAAAAAGTACTACAGTTGCCTTTTTCACTGTAAAAAAAAAAATCAGTTGCTGCCTTAAATTTTAATCAAATTTGCATGTCATGTCTACTTGAATTACATTGAACTTAAAAAAATGAAATTGAAGTTAAAGTAATGGAAACACATATGTTGCCATGACTTATTGATCATATCATTTTTATGGTGCACATTTTCTCTTCCCCTCAATGCAAAAAGTGCTGTTGTTCCTCAGTTTTATTGCCTTGTTTTCCAGTAAAAATATCGAAAACATTTCTAAATCAAGATACATTTATTTAAGAAGCAAAATGAAATCTACTAAGAAGTCTTGTTTTCTAAGAAAGTAATCAAGATGAAGTGAGTTTATGATTAAATAAGAACAAATATCTGCCAATGGGCTCAGAGAAATTAGTTCTAAGCATAAACTCAGTCAATTTCTCAGAAAACAACACAGAGTATTCCAGTTTGGCTATATTTGTAAATTTCTGTAATTCCAAATAATAATAAAAAAATTAAATAATAAAGCTTCTTTATTTTTATTGATGGCTCCATGAAGAACCTTTAACATCCATTGCATTATAGTGGAAAAAGGTCCTTTAGATGTTTAAAATACATTAAATTGGCTATTTTAAGGTTCTTCGAGGAACCCAAAGTGTTTATTGTTGCATCGTTGAAGAAAAAAAACACCCTTTTAGAACCTTTACTTTTTCAAATGTATCATTCACTCAGATGGAGTTTGTTGAAAGAGGATTTTCCCTCCTGTTGTCGTCAACACAACTGAAGTCATGTGATGTGCAACTAGTCAACACAGACCTAAAGCATCAACTAGTTGTAGAAGGAATCAACCAGGCAGTTCAACCCGGACTGTAGAGAAGAAACGGCGCCGGAGGGGAGTGTGGCTCGTAAAGGCATCCAGTTGTTAAATTAATGAATTTTCATTTAAAGTTCAAAGTGAACCTAGAAGGGCCCTGAAGTGCATTCTGGAGGTTCACAGCGGAGTCACAGGAGTCTGTTACATAATGAAATGAATCTAACAGCCTCCAGATCAATAGAGTTGTGCTCTCAGCGACCGCAGGCTTGTTTATACAAACCATAATGTTGCTGTGTGTTATTTTCTCTTTTGGCAATAAAAATTCAAATAAATTGGGCTGAAGTTAAATTCAACGTGGATGCATTTACTTTTTAGCTCACTGATATGCTCTTATAGTTTTATTGTTTTGAAAATTAATTTGATTTATTTCAATTTTTTGCATGTTTTAACAATTTAATTGTGGTTTTCCAATTTTTTTTAAGTGTTTGCTTTTTTATATATATTTTTATTTCAGTTTTAGTTTTAATTTAAAATTTTAAAATTTTTAGAGTGTTTTTCTCCAAGCGAATCATTTTTTTTTCAACCAATTAGTTTTTATTTTATTTCATATGTGTAAAATATTTTTTATGATTTTAGTTTTGGTTAACAATAATATCCCCTACTGAATGACATCTGTATATCTTGTAAATATTAGTCAACATATTGTTTGCTTTTCTGTAATTCATTTGTTTACCTGTTTGATTTACAGTATTTTCTGTGTATTTACAGTAAACACAAAGCCGTGAGTTGATGCTGGTTGTGATGAGCTGCTCATCACATACTTTCTCCCCACAACACAGCATGTACGTTTTTACAGTGAGAGAAAAATGATGCTGTTATTTCTCCATCATATTGTGTTATTGCATCAATCATACAGGGAGATGTTCACATCAGGAAACATCAACATAACAAAATAGTCATCCAGAAAACACTTCTGTTTCAAAACCGTTGTAATTAACGGTGTTGTAATTAATAAATGACTGCCATTCAAATGCAGCTGTGCAAAATAAAGCTTTTTTTCTCTCTTGTCACAACAGCACTTATTGTCTGATGTCACTATAAACACACGCTGTCTCAAATCTTCAAGTAAATATTAGACAGAATTGATCCTGTTAAGGAATTATTTAATTTTTATTTACTTATTTTTATTGACTTTTTACATTCATTTGTAATTTTTTATTTTATTTATTTTTTACTTTTTATTAATCGAATCAATCCGAGCTGTAACTTATGTGGGCTACAAGCAAATCAAATTTAAAATTTTAAAGCAAATAAAACAAAAATCTAATTTATTTAAGAGATTTATTTTGCAACCAACCAAACCAAACAAGTTAAAGTGTGCAATATTATTTGGAAATATATAGTTTCTATTATGTTAAATTTGAATCATTTATTTGTTTTATACAACTTTTTATTTAACTTGGAAAATATCTCATTCATGTGAAGAAATGGGCTAAAGCTAAGCCAACAACTTACAAAAGAAAAAATATGGAACTACTTTGGACAATTTTAAAAACAAAAAAGCAAAAAAAAGTTGTAATTTTACCCCTGACATGTGGTTCCTCTTCAGGAACTCGAGCTGCGTCGGAAAACGCTAGGGGAACACCTTCTGTGACCATGCTCTGAATCACATGTGAAATCAGTCCAAAAGCTGAGCGGGACGTCACGGCGGGTGACGTCATGACCAGGAAGCTATAAAAGCACGTGTGGCGGAGCCAGCGCCAGCTTTCTGTCATTCAGCGAAGCGCTCTATGTGTGTCAGTCATATTTATTGTTGTCTGTCTATTGTGAAAATAAAGTCTATAAGCAGCTATGTCTAAAGCTCCGGCTATATTTGTAAATTTCTGTAATTCCAAATAATAATAAAAAAATTAAATAATAAAGCTTCTTTATTTTTATTGATGGCTCCATGAAGAACCTTTAACATCCATTGCATTATAGTGGAAAAAGGTCCTTTAGATGTTTAAAATACATAAAATTGGCTATTTTAAGGTTCTTCGAGGAACCCAAAGTGTTTATTGTTGCATCGTTGAAGAAAAAAAAACACCCTTTTAGAACCTTTACTTTTTCAAATGTATCATTCACTCAGATGGAGTTTGTTGAAAGAGGATTTTCCCTCCTGTTGTCGTCAACACAACTGAAGTCATGTGATGTGCAACTAGTCAACACAGACCTAAAGCATCAACTAGTTGTAGAAGGAATCATGCTCTGAATCACATGTGAAATCAGTCCAAAAGCTGAGCGGGACGTCACGGCGGGTGACGTCATGACCAGGAAGCTATAAAAGCACGTGTGGCGGAGCCAGCGCCAGCGCCAGCTTTCTGTCATTCAGCGAAGCGCTCTATGTGTGTCAGTCATATTTATTGTTGTCTGTCTA
>NW_015506171.1:449042-460594 GCF_001515645.1 Sinocyclocheilus grahami
CATTACGAGTGGGGATACACACAGCCTGTGCGTGGTTTGCTTGGGAGCAAGGCACGCAGAGTTGGCTCTTGAGGGGGCCGGCTCCCCGCATTGCGAGCGCCTCCCACTGCGTACGCTTCGCTCCCGGAGGGCTCTCTTTGAGGAGGGAGCCTTCGCCAGCGTTCCTCGTGGTGCTGGCCCCGCTTCCGTCGAGTCGGAGCGGCGGCTGCATTCGTGGGGTTCGTAGTTGGATCTGGCGGAGGGAATGGAGACGGGCAAGTCCCTATCTCCTTCCTCACACACCAGATCCAGTGCCCGATCTCTGGGTTCGGAAGCCCGTTCTGCGGCTACTTCCTCCCGGGGTGATGGCTCGACGCTCCTCCTGTCTTCCTCCGAGGAGGTTGACGTGGAGGACGTCGAAGAGGTTTCGCCCCCTCAATCGCCCCAATATGAGGAGCTAGTGGAGGTGCTTACTCGTGCCGTGGCTAAATTAAAAATCTAATTGGCCCGCCGAGATGCAGGCCGAGCCGCAGCGAAGCTGGTTGGATGAACGCTTCCTGCGCGCGAAGCCGCCACCTCCATGCCGGAGCCTGCCATTTTTCCCCGACCTTCACACCGAGGTGTCGAGGTCGTGGGCCAGGCCTTTTTCGGCCCGCCTCTTCATCCCTGCCTAAGATTATTATGGTAATGTGGCAGGGCTGACTGAGCGTGGCTTTAAGGCGATGCCCCCGGGTTGAACAGACGCTAGCTAGCTATCTGTCCCCAGGCATGGCATCGTCTTTGAAGGCTCCGGCACTGCCCTCTAAGCCACTGCGTACAACATCAGCGCTGGTGGGCAAGGGGTATGTGGCAGCGGGTCAGGCCGGTGCGTGTCTGCACACGATGTCTGTGTTACAGGCGCACCAGGCCGACCTGCTTAAAGAGCTGGATGAGGGCGAGGAGCTTAGCTCTGACATTATTGCAGAGTTAAGGAGAACCGCTGATCTCTCTCTCCGTGCCACCAAAGAGACCGCCCGTGCCATTGGGCGGTCCATGGCAGCTATGGTGGCAGCAGAGAGGCATTTGTGGTTGACCCTGTCTGATATGAAAGAGAAAAACAGGGTCTTCCTCCTCGACGCCCCGCTTACGCCTTCTAGCCTGTTCGGCTACGCTGTCAATTTAGTCGTCGACAGGGACCAGGAGGCTTGTAAACAAGCGGCGGTGTTTCAGCGGTTCCTCCCTCGCCGTATTTCAGCTCCGGGGGCTGCTTGGCAGCAGCAGTCCCCACCGCGTACCAGCTCCTCACATAGGGAGACGCAAAAACAGAGCGTTGCCGCCCGTGTTCCCCCGCGTCGGGATTGTGGATGCTGCCCTGGCTCCGTTGCAACTCCAGAGCATCCGCATACTCAACTACATCGACGATTGGTTGATATTAGCTCATTCAGAGCAGGTAAGCCTCGAAGCCTAAGTCGGGTATGCGGACCATCCTTCAGACTAAGAGGTCCTCGACCAAAAGGTCCTGACTATTTGAGTGTAGGACTAGCGAGGGCAGGCCCTTCTGGGGCGGAGAGGTTCACACCGCATTACACGGTGCTTGTCTCTCCCCAGTGCCCTCGGGAGATCGTTCTGCCAACCCTGCCATTGTTCCAGGGCGCAGCGGTCTGTCAGTATATCTGTCAGTTACCGCCCGGCAACGTAGCGACACTGAGAGGCTCGCGGCCTCTGCGGAGGTCCCCAGAGCAGCTAGTTTGGTTGTCCTCTGTCGGCGTGCAGACCGCTTCAAGGCACCTATACTAGCCGTTCTGGGCACACCAGAGATCAGTCTCAAGAGACTGATCCCAGGGCCCGGTGCTGGGAGCTCTTTGTCGCCGCATGACGCTAGCGACAGATGCGTCCCTCAGAAGACATCGCACTGTCCCCTCTGGTTCTCTCTGATTCATCCAGCTCCGCTGGGGCTGGATGCCATGGTACAGACGTGGCCGAGGCTTCATCTGTACGCCTTTCCCCCGATCGCTCTGCTCCCAGGAGTTCTGGAGAGAGTGCGCCGGGACGGAGTCCGGCCGTGTTTCAAGCACTGAAACACTTTCTCCCAGACCTGAGAGGTCACCATGTGTTGTGCGCACCGACAACACAGCGGTGGTCGCTTACATTAACCACCAGGGAGGTCTGCGTTCGCGCCGCTTGTGCAAGTTGGCACACCAGATCCTTGTGTGGTCCCAGGACAGACTCCTCTCGCTGAGAGCAGTGCACATTCCTGGGCATCTCAAAATGGAAGCAGACATCCTGTTGAGGCAGGGGCTGAGGCCCGGGGAATGGGTGCTTCACCCCGAGGTGGTGAAGCACATTTGGAGTATTTTTGGCCAGGCTCAGGTGGACTTGTTTGCGACTCAGAAGACATCGCACTGTCCCCTCTGGTTCTCTCTGATTCATCCAGCTCCGCTGGGGCTGGATGCCATGGTACAGACGTGGCCGAGGCTTCATCTGTACGCCTTTCCCCCTATCGCTCTGCTCCCAGGAGTTCTGGTGAGAGTGCGCCTGGACGGAGTCCATCTACTGTTAGTAGCCCCATTCTGGCCGGGCCGATTGAGCTCGTTCAGAGCAGGTAGTGGTTTGACATCGAGATGTCGTTCTCGCTCACATGAGAGAGCTGGGGTTAACCGCCAGCTCAACCCAGCTAACTGCCCAGTCAGTACAGTACTGGTGTTCCTGCAGGCCCATTTCTCTACAGTATTCTGTGTTGTGCATTTTAATTTTTCTGGTAATCAAATGAAGGCGAAAACATTAATCTATCTTTTATTCCAATGACAGTTAAACAAACCCTTTAATTTTTGTACATTCAAAATGCTACATAACAGAAGTTTACTGTGTAACGAGCAATGTCACGGAATTCAAATATTGAATGAATAAATCAAATGCAATTCAGTACACTTCAATCAAAACGCGATATGGACTAGTGTATGTGAATATTAAATGGCAAAAATACTATTTAGCTACTACAGACGACAACTGCGAGCATTGCACATGCTTAAATAGCAAATGAAACGCGCATCTGCGCCGTTCATTCCATCACATTCCGCGTTACACAGTAAATTTCTGTTTTTATGAATAGATTCCGGGATTCCGTCCCCATTTTCTACATCGCCCTACTTTTGCTAAGAAGCACGTTCAACACGGACGCACAGACGGTTGTCGTGGTAATGAACACCACAGCAACCACTTGTGCATCCGCACTGAACACGCATCTCGCATATAAAAAGCATTTTAGGGGGCCCTTGGCTTTTGGGGGCCCAAGGCGGTCGCCTACCTTTGCCTAATGGTTAAGTCCGCCTCTGCACACACACACACACACACACACACACTCACACACTCACACTCACACACACACACACACACACATTTATTTTTTATAATTTTTTACATTTTAATCATACATATTTGTTTATTTTAATCATTTATTTATGCATTTAGTTAAGTTTGGATCTTTTTATTTATTTACATTTTTACACTGTTTTTCTCTTGTTAATAATTTTTTTTCAACCAATGTATTACAATGAACTGTCTGAATGAACTGAATGAGTAAAATTAATCAGATTTCCCAAGACTATTTGACTTTCTAGACGAGTGTGTTTCAACTACAGTTGCTGGAAAGCTGCACTGACTGAAAACTTGTAGTGTTTCTACTTTTAGTTACTCTGGTAGTGAACTCTTTTTTTCCAATGATTTATGATTAGTTTGTAGCTCGCAAAGCTCCGGTTTAAAAATATCTTCCCCAACACTGCACACAAACACACATATATACCGATGAAAAATTGCCAAAACCTAAAATAATCCAGTGGAAAGCCTGTTTCTACAATCAGGCAGCGCTCTGGCGTTCTGTGAGAACAAAATACCGCCTGGATTCGGGAAAACGCAACCGAGATCTGATCCAAGACAGAATTAAAATAAAAATCCTTTAATTAAAAACAGCAAGCGCAGCTCGGAGGAAGAGACTCTGGTTCCAGCGAGATGCTTGTGTGTGCTTGCCAGACTCTCTGTGTGTCCTGTTTGGCAAACACAGATCCAGGTTCCGCCCTCGACAGGAACAGGTAGAGCCCGGGGCTGTCCTGATCTGAGCTCGCCTCTCGCTTCCTATCTAGTTCACAGGGGGAGGGTGAAGGTCAAAGGTCTGTAATGTTGCTGTTTGAGCATAAAAAAGATCTGCAAAGTTACAAAGCTCAAAGTCCACTTCAAAAGGAAATATTTTATTTAACAGAAATCACTTTTCAAAAACTACAATTAACGACACGTTTGGTCTACAACGCATATTTTCCGGGATTTGTGATATCACAAATATCAACGAATGGGAGAGACCTGGTTGAGCTGCACTAGAGAAGGCAACGAGTGTTATCAGTATGTCAGAGACACTTAGAGTGGTTACAATCATCTAGGTTTAAATCATGCTCAAATTGATTTGATTTTGACACAATATTTATACTGAAGCTCGCAGGCGGCTATGATAAGGGGCATGACATTTCCTGACCAGGCGCCGAGTGCTGCCAATCACAACACACACTGGCCCAGCTAACCAATCACAGCACACACTGGCCCAGCTAACCAATCACAACACGCACTGGCCCAACTTAATATTTTAAATATGTGAACAATATATTACTTGAAAATATATAATTTTTAGCCTAAAAAACACTATATAAAGTGTAATTCAAAATACAGTCCTGTGACAAATTAATACGGAAAACTCCTTCATTAACACAGTGCATTGGGTCCTATTTTTATATTATATCATTGCTTTTTAATATTTACTATACTGTACTGTTAGATGTATTCATTATTTAAATTATTTGTAAATTATTTAAATAATTGTTAATGTTTTTATTTAATCAGATTTTTTATTTTTTATTTATTTTACAATTAGTTTTTTCTCTCCAAACTTTTCCCCATACCCCAATTTAAATACCCCTGATATAGTCTTTTAGGGTGTTTTTCAGTTACATTATTATTATTTTTTAAATATTTTTATATATTTTATTATATATTTTTTATTTGTTTTATTAATTTTAGTTTATTTATTAATTTGTTTTTTAATATGGACTTTTTTGATTATTTATTTATTGATTTATTTTAATAATTTTTATTTTTTGTTTATTTGAATCATGTTAGTTAATTAGTTAGATCTCTTTATTTAAGATTAATTAATTTATATTTTTTATTATTATTATTATTTTATTATTATTATTATTTATAACTTTTTCTCAAAAAATTCTCCTTACAGCAGTCAGGTCTGGAGCGGCATGAGGGTGAGCAAATAATGACAAACTGGTTTAATGTTTTTCTTGTGTGTTTCTTAATTTGTTCCAAAGAACTATTAAAGAAGCTCTAGACTGGGTTATCATGAGCATCTCAGAGGGATCAGACTCAAGCAGCCCTGCAGATCTGATCCAGTGTAAATATGTCACCATATAAAAAACACACCAACGCAGGAAAGCAGTTTTGCATAATCCTGTTAATGTAATTGCTATGGCTCGTGGGTGAAGCCCACAGATACTGTATATGAGACCAGCGGCGTGACGTCATGGCCTTCAGCAGAGCAGCATCACCTTTAAGTGAGCGACAATAATCAGGCCTCGCTGCTGGGGGCAGGTGTGTGTGTGTGTGTGTGTGTGTGTTGATGTGGAGGGGATATGCAAAGGGCTTCTGGCATTTCCAAAGATAGCCAGGCTGACATTTCTATTGACTTTGATGTTAATAATCCCTCACAAGTTCCCAAAGCCAAGCATGTGTGACTGTGTGTGTGTGTGTGTGTGTGTGTGTGTAAGAATAGGTGTAGTTTGAGAGGACACCGAGGGCCAAGGTGGACACATTTATTCATCATTATTTCAGTGTGTACAAAAATGCATGATGTTTCAATGATTATTTTGTGGGCTGAATCTGAAAACACAGGCTTTTGAATTGTGTTTGCTGTTGCGTCTTTACCATATTTAATGCATCTTTAACACTTCTGTTGCTCTATGCAGCATCTGTGAATTAGAAAATCTGTTAAAATGGATATTATTTCCAGTTGTTGAATTTGTAACCTGACCAGTGTGAGATACTATTATCATTTTAATTCAATATTTTGAATTAGTTTTTATCTTTGCATTTTCCATTTTCAGTTTCATTTTCATTTTTAGTTACAGTTTTAGTAATTTTGTTATTTATTATAATGTTACTGTTTTTATATGCACTGTTAAAAAAATGTTTTTACTGGAGTATGTTTTACAAGAAAATACTATTTCAGTCTTTTTTACTTTAAAAATGTTGTGTTAAATCCAATTATTTGTGAAAATTACTAGCAATTTATGAGTTCAAATTATTTCGAAGTAAAAAAAAATCTGTATGTCTATAAAGTTTGTATAGTCATTTTTTATTTAGTTTTAATTTTAGTTAGTGAAGTATACAACAAGTTGAACAACATGAAAAAGTTGCCCTAAATTTCTATTTAATCTTTTATTTAATTTAATTTTTATTTTATTTCACTTAATGTTTATTTAATCATATTAATATATTTTGTGTTCCGCTGAAGAAATAAAGTCATGCAGGTGTGGAATGACATGAGGGTGAGTGAATGACTCACTTTTAATTTCTTTTAATTAAAGTCAATAACATTGTGTTCTGGCAATGCATCGCGTTTCTTTCCTGAACAGCGATGTAGGTTTTATTTTGGTGGGAGGAATTTTTAGCCATGAGCGATGCAGCTCATAACAGATCAGTCGAAGGAAGCGGAGCTGGAATGATATGCTCTGTATTCTCTTTCAGCGAGGGGTGAGAGGAAGGGCAACGGGGCAAATGAGCGACGGGAACCTGAAGAGAGAGATTAGCTGGGATCATGCAGGTGGGTGTTCTCACACCCACTCACACACACACTCTCACACACACACTCTCACACACACACACACACACACACACACACACACAGATTTATGTGGGCCCTGTATTGTTGGCTGCAGCTGTGTTTACATCTCTCAGGTGAATCTCCTGTTGGCATTTAGCGCTTCAGTTGTCTTGTGAGGGTGTTTACGTGGCCCTGCTTTCACCCGCCGGCGCTGCTGAGAGACGCAGACACAAAAATCAACACAATCCCTATCCTGAGAACCACTAGTGCTTGCAACACCTGTGATTTAAAGGGACAGTTACTCAAAAAAATTACAATTCTGTCATCATTTACTCGTGTTTGCATCTCATACATTTCTGTGTTCTGGACACAAAAGAAGATATTTCGAAGAATGTTGGAAACCAAACCGTTTCGAACATTTGACTTCTATTGTATGAACACGAGATATTTCTCAAAATATCTTCTTTCATGTTCCATAGAAGAAAAATTATACTGGTTTGGACTGACATAAGGAAGAGTAAATAATGACAGAATGATCATTTTTGGGTGAACTGTGTCAGGCTTGTGTTGTGTTTTGTTCCCCAAGTTCTAGTTCTCCCTCGTGTTTCCTTATGCCCATATTTGGTTTGGTTTCCTGTTCTCGTTGTCTCATTATTAGTTGATTCCCCGCACCTGTCTGTCCCTACTATAAATGTGTAGTCTGCCTCATGTTTTCTTGTCGAGTCTTAAATGTCATTCCTATGTTAGTGTTCCTTTTCATTTGGTTTGTTTATTAAAAGTCAAGTTTTGAAAGTCATCTCCTCGTTTCGCTCCTACGCACCGTGACAAACTGTCCCTTTAAATGAAATGTAAAAACTTTTTATTTGGCCATTCATTTTCCCAAGAGTGTGTCATTTAGACTAATTTCACATGTTTCACATTTCATGTTTTTTGCATCTCTTTATTTGAACTTCTGTAGCAAAAAGTTGGCATGATTTGTTTTGGAGAATCGATTCAAACGTTTCAGTGAATCAAAACTACGATTCAGTGATTCTTTTGTGCTATAATTTGTTCCAAAACAAAAAAGTTCACAGAATGATTTGTAGGCACTTTTTAATTTGCCATTCATTTTCCCAAAAGAGTGTGATAAAAGACTAGTTTTACAATGTTTAATAGCACCTCTCCCTTCAAAAGCTGTTATGTTTGATCCATTTCAGAGAATCAATTCAAAATGTTTCGGTGAATCAAAACTATGATTCAATCATTCATTTGTGTCATTCCTATGTTAGTGTTCCTTTTCATTTGGTTTGTTTATTAAAAGTCAAGTTTTGAAAGTCATCTCCTCGTTTCGCTCCTACGCACCGTGACAAACTGTCCCTTTAAATGAAATGTAAAAACTTTTTATTTGGCCATTCATTTTCCCAAGAGTGTGTCATTTAGACTAATTTCACATGTTTCACATTTCATGTTTTTTGCATCTCTTTATTTGAACTTCTGTAGCAAAAAGTTGGCATGATTTGTTTTGGAGAATCGATTCAAACGTTTCAGTGAATCAAAACTACGATTCAGTGATTCTTTTGTGCTATAATTTGTTCCAAAACAAAAAAGTTCACAGAATGATTTGTAGGCACTTTTTAATTTGCCATTCATTTTCCCAAAAGAGTGTGATAAAAGACTAGTTTTACAATGTTTAATAGCACCTCTCCCTTCAAAAGCTGTTATGTTTGATCCATTTCAGAGAATCAATTCAAAATGTTTCGGTGAATCAAAACTATGATTCAATCATTCATTTGTAGAGTTAAAAGAAAATGGTAAGAAACTAGAAACAACTTAATTTGAGCTCTTCAGCAACAACAAACTGGCTTGTTTGATTCATTTTGGAGAATCAGTTCAAGACTCTGATTCAGTCATTATTTTGTGGCATAATTTTATGCCAGATATGTTCACAGAAGTCTCCAAGTGGCATTTAACGTGTTAAAATGAATGGTCATGCTTGTATGTGTCTTTTTTCATTAGACTTGTGCTTTTAAAAAGGCCTTAAAGGTACTATAAATGTCTGATTTAAAAGCATATGTTTATGTTTTAATTCTGATTAGCTTAATTGTGGCAGCAGAAGTCGATGGGAAGCCAGCATGACGATGGAGGGATATAATGATGTTGCCCTTTGGCTACTGAACTATTTTCTTCTCTGTTTCCGCAGTTTGATATCCAGTCCTCTGAATGAGCAGGTGTTTGAGACGAAACACGGAGGAGAAATGAGTATCCAGGCTCACAGATAATGGCATGAAGCCCCTGGCACGCTTCATTTGGGCTCTGAGAGCAGCTGTCAATCTCAGGTTACAGGATATGATTAAAGCCAGCTCAGATCCTCCTACTTTCCATCTTTCCACACATCCACACCGGGACGTTCGCCCGATCCTCCTCTTTCCGCCGAAAAGCTGCTTTCAGTTCGTTGGGAGTCATAATTTAAGGTTTGCTGTGCATTAAAGCCTTGTAATTTACCACAAGTATTTTTCTCTTCACTGCAAAAACATCTTAATCGTTTCTTAATTTTGTCTTATTTTCCCACTAAATTTGTGTAAACCTTCTTTTTTGTGGTATTTAAGTGTCATTTATTTTTGAATTAAAGTGGATGGATGACACGTGCAGGACATAATTAAAACTGACGGGAGCGTTTCGATGCCATGCAACCACAGCTGAGAAACAAACAAACAAACAATGAAACAAAAAAAACGAATTATTTTCTTAATTCTGTCTTATGTTTCCCATTAGAATCATGTTAACATACCTTAAAAAATAAATTATAAATAAAAATCAATAAATTATATTTATTGAAAAGCAAAATAAAACTTTAAAAAAACGTGTAAAACTTAAATAACAAGAAAAAAACTATATGCAAATAGTGTAATAAAAATAAAGGTCAATAATGTTTAAGATCATTTTGATTAAATGTATATTGTTTTAAGGGAGTTTGGATATTTTACCTTAAAAACAAGACAAAAACACTCTTTTCCCGGTGTTTAAGTCCCATTCAATTTGAATTAAAGAAGATTTATGACGTGCATGACATAATTAAACCAAGAAAAAACAATATGCCAGTAGGATAATAAAATTAACAATAACATTTAAACAATATTTTAACTTGAAAACAAGACCTTTTTTCAATGTTTAAGTGTCATTTAGGTTAAATGAAAGCAGATGGATGACGTGCATGAGATGATTCAATCTGACAGTGATTGACAGACGCGTTATGATGGCATGCATGCGCAGCTGAAGAGCTCCAGTGCAGCGCTGCGCTCGGATTCGACACGTACAGCGTTTCAGCTGAAGTTTCCCTCCCCAAACAAGCTTATGAAATCGGCCAACTGGAGTTTCAGCTGTCGCAGCGCTGGGAATCAAAGATGAATGGGAATATGAAATGCAGCACAGTGGGCCTTTAGTGTGCGCATGTATTTACTCATGTAATTATTAATATGGGGCCGGGAGTAAATAAACTAAAGTCAGTGTGATGCCACACAAGTTAATCTTCACAGTCAAAGGCATTTCTGAGCGTCAGAACTTGCTGGCTCATACTGGAGAGTAGTTTCATGTTTGCAGCAGGTTGTGGTGTGGGTTTCAACTAAACAGATAGTCACTATCGTATGGGTTTTTTAATGGCTGATGCTGCTATCTAGAAAACAGGGTAGCAGATAGTCAATTATAAAGCTGTTATACTGTATACACAATACAATTTAAAGTCTATATGAAATCTAAATTTAACAGATTTCTTATTGCTCATTTGTATTGTGAACAATTCATTTGTGCACATTAGTCCAAAGAATTAAAAAAATTAGATTTTTAATGAAAGATTCAAATATGTAGATTTTTACTTTTCTCAATCTCCAAAATAACCTGGTTGCATGTCCAGGTTATTATAGTTAACTAAAGCTAAAACATTTTTTTTTATTATTACTTGTTACTTGAAATATACTTTAACTGAAATAAAATGAAATACATATATTTTTTAAAAGTATATAGAGATATTTAAAAAATAATAATAAAATGACAAAAACAATAAAATTAATGTAAAACTAAAATTAAAATGAATTAAAATTTAAATAAAAATGAAGAAAAAACTATTAGAAGGGAGATACTTAGATACTATTAGAAGGGAGGTCATACTTAGAAGGGAGAGGTTATTATGTGAGTATAGGAGAGCATAAGTCTAAGTGGACGTCCATGACATGCGGAGTCCCACAAGGCTCAATTCTTGCACCGCTCTTGTTTAGCCTGTATATGCTCCCACTAAGTCAAATAATGAGAAAGAACCAAATCGCCTATCACAGCTATGCAGATGATACCCAGATTTACCTAGCCTTATCTCCAAATGACTACAGCCCCATTGACTCCCTCTGCCAATGCATTGATGAAATTAACAGTTGGATGTGCGAGAACTTTCGGTTACACTTTACTTGAAGGGGTTTGCATAAGACTGACATGACACCTTCATAATCATGACATGACACATGTCATGAATATGAAGGTTTTTTTATGCATATTTATGACAACTGTCATTAAGTGTCATTCGCTCAGTTATGTAATTTATTATGCAAAGATGACATTGTTTGAGATGTCTTTGTTATGGGCTATGGTTAGGGATAAGGGTAGGGGTAGGGTTAGGTCAAATAATGTCATATTTGCATTAAAAATGACATAACTGAGCGAATGACACTTAATGACAGTTGTCATAAACATGCATAAAACCTCC
>NW_015506171.1:463823-509750 GCF_001515645.1 Sinocyclocheilus grahami
TTATGTTGCGGTCAATTTGACCGACACTCAATTTTCAAACTGCTCAAAATGCAGCTAAAACTTTTTTTTTTCTTTAAGTTTGGATAATATTCTTCATTTAGGGTCATGAATGTGCATGCAATTTTAAACACAAAGATGTGTTTTGGAAAGGCTGTACAAAATTTATTACAACTTTTGTGTTGGGGTCAAATTGCCCCGCAGTTGATTTTCAAACTGCTTGAAATACTGGTTAAACTATTTATTTTTTCTTGAAATTTGGTGAATATTTTTCATTTAGGGTCATGAATGTGCATGCAAAGTTTCAGTTCATAGATGTGTTTTAGAAAGGCTGTACAAAAATGGTTAAAACTTTTATGTTGCAGTCAATTTGACCCACCTTCGATTTTCCAACTGCTGAAAATACTAGTTAAACTAATTATTTCTTTGTGAAATTTGGTGAATATTTTTCATTTAGGTTTATGAATGTACATGCAAAGTTTAGACACATAGATGTGTTTTGGAAAGGCTGTACAAAATTTATTACAACTTTTGTGTTGGGGTCAAATTGCCCCACGCTTGATTTTCATACTACTCAAAATACTAGTTAAACTATTGATTTCGTCTTGAAATTTGGTGATTTTCATTTAGGGTCATGAGGGTCATGCATGCAAAGTTTCAACACATATATGTGTTTTGGAAAGGCTGTACAAAATGTAGTGCTACATTTGAGTTGTGGTCAATTTGACCCCCCTTGGTCTTCATGCAATTAGCCAAAAATCAACACTTTGAAAAACACTAAGTCAGACAAAAAAAGAGAAAACCTTTATTGTAGCTTGTCAAACACTAAAAAATTAAATAAATGAGAACATATGAAATTTAAGACTTGAAATTGAGACTCGTCTTCTGAATTATTCAAGGAAAATTCACTTTCTTTATTGAGTTGAGTTTCACAGTAAAAAAAAAATCTCTCAAATGTTGTTTTTTGGTTGTTAGTTTTTTTTGGATCACAATTACTAGACTGTTGCAACACTGAAAGGAAGTGTGAGAAACGCATTTACCCTCAAAAGGGTTTGAGAAAGAGATAACAAATGGCAGAAGAGGTACAACTAGCAATACTATAATTACCTAAACAATATCTAAGTTGATGTTTCATGACTTCGTCAGGTTGCATGTTCACATCATGGGTTAGATTCCCATGCATACATGCATGAACAGGTAAATGTACATCAGAAATGTGAGCCACTTTGGATAAAAGTATCTGCTAAATGCAATATGAAATAGTATGTCTAGTTTGTTATTCTGAAGCAGTTTTCTTTGTAATGCATAGAAATGCAGCTTGTAGGGAGAACATGGCATGTTGAGCTGTGAACTACAGTCAGCGTCCTCCTCAGATCTGCTGTCTCTCTGGCCCACAGACTTCTGGGAATGCACACGTCTTTCATCACAGCTGCCACAGGGAGCCCTGTAATGACAAGCAACCCTGTCGCCTGGCAAAAGATGGATGTTTTTCCATGAGGGTAGAAAGAGCAAGCTTCCGGACGTGTTTTCATTGTGTGCCTGTAATGGAGCAAGGCTCGTGTTCTGGCCCGCATGCTGTAATCTGTGTTTCTCTGACAGAAGAACCGGAGACGTGGCCCGTGGGAGGATGTTGTCTCGAGTTCACTGCTACTCGCTGATGATAACTGACTTCCGCCACCCTTAATAAGCTGGAGAAATGTGTACGCTCATTATAATGAATATCCTGGGGTAGATGTACATTTCTGTCTGTGCTGTCTTCTGACTTTAGCGTAATTAGCACCCAGTCGGATGAATCTGAAAGCAGAGAGCAGGAGTCTGTAGAGGGCAGGTCATTATCAGAAGAATATCCTCAGGGTTCGGCTGGGGAACTCAAGCTCTGGTGAAGGGGATTTTCTTTTCTGTGCTTCTCAAATGAAATAGTAGGTTTACAGAATGCCTCAAGTATGAATCATGTGAAAAAAAACACCTTTTGAATATTATATGGTGAAAATATTTTCTCCATATTATTCCCCTGTTTTCCAATCAGAGGATGCTTCATTTCAACCAAACACTCACTGTAGTCAAGAAGATTAATTTACTATTCATTCAGTAATTCAAAATGTTTAATGCAAGAAGTAGAATCTTTTGTAAGTCACGTCTGCTAAATGCATAAATGTAATAAATAAATAATTTAATAAACAATCAAGAGGTTTTCTACTGTTTGTCAGTAAATTAACACAAGGAATAATCATATTTAATCATTTTCATTTATATCCACCAATATAACAATAGCAATAGCAGAAGTAGCAATATTTACCATCATATATTTTTAATAATACATGTAAACTGCCACAGGGAAACATATATTGACATTTTTGAGCGATAATGTTGCACAAATCGTTGAAAAAATAGTTAAAAAAACACATTATTTTCCACATACTGTACATTATTGTTTCTCCTCTATGCCCCGCCTTTCTGAAACGCTCGATTTTTACAAAGCTCATCGGTCTGAAAAGCGAGGTGTGCTGTGATTGGCCAGCTATCCAGTGCGTTGTGATTGACCGAATACCTCAAGCGTGTGACGGAAATGCTGTGAAATGCCATACTGTGATGCCGTGTCCGGCCGGAGGGAAGAGACAAAAACATTAAAACCCATTATAAACGAGGCATTTGTTGCATCCAGTGGGGACATAATTACGGATTATAATGACTTATACTGTCTTTTTACGCGTTGCGTTGCATCGCGCCGCGTAAACATAAAACCATGTCTGCATTTGTGATTGGATAAATGACAAACAAGTGCTAGTCGACACTGCTCAAAACTCGCGTTTGGATCATCAGTGGCAAATCCTTTACATGAAAACGTACTTACAGTCTGTGAGTCAGAACAGCCGGCATTGTAGTCTACTCTCCCAGGATCAGGAAAAATGTGCTACACACAAATGAATATTTGGGTTGAAGTGCTCTGGAACAGTGTTGTAAATGCAACTTAACCACTGATTTCTAGTCATGTCCTCTTTTGGAAGACCAAACAAAGTAGTTTCGCTTTCACAACGAAACACACAGCAGCCTAGAGTGAGCGGCGGCCGGAGGGCTAGAGTGAACGGCAACCACATGTGACGACCCCGGGCTGGACTCCGCTTCGTCCACGGTGAAAGCCAATCCGGTGATACACAGCGTGAAGTTGATGTATTCCCTCAGTGACCAGCACGGATTAGCTCTAGGCATGACGAAGCGGATATGGTCCTCTTTTCGAAGGCCAAACAAAGTAGTTTCGCTTTCACAACAAAACTGCCTTCACGACATGGCGGCAGCAACAATACTACAGCGAGAATAAAAGTTTCGTCTTCTTTCTTTGCGTGAACATTTGGGCGGCGCTATGCAAATCTTTCCACATCGTGACCTAGACATGTTGGGGTGTGTTAGAACGAGCCGTTTTAGGTAGGCGTGGTTGACTCTTAGCTTTTATAAAGAATAACTCTTTGGATTTGAGACTTTAGTCTTTGCAACTTTACAGATCTTCTTTATGCTCTTCTTTCTTTGCGTGAACATTTGGGCGGCGCTATGCAAATCTTTCCACATCGTGACCTAGACATGTTGGGGTGTGTTAGAACGAGCCGTTTTAGGTAGGCGTGGTTGACTCTTAGCTTTTATAAAGAATAACTCTTTGGATTTGAGACTTTAGTCTTTGCAACTTTACAGATCTTCTTTATGCACCAAGAACTTGTAACACTTCAAAGAGAAAGGAAAAATTGAAATCGCATCATATGACCCCTTTAATGTTTTAAATTAACCATGGTTCCCTATCTTTCAGTCGCTATGAGTTATGTCATGACAACATAGGGGGTTTACTTGAGAGCCCCAATCCGCTCTGACTTTCAGAGAAAATGGCAATGAAATTTGGCTAGTGGATTTTGCATACCTGAGCCACTCCCCATGCATACGGCTATAAATAGGCAACAGGAGCATCCACTCATTCAGGTTTTATGCTGAGGAGCCGAGTGGGTGAATGATTTCTTCTCCACAAAGCCTTTCTGATCCTACTGGAAGAAAGAAACTGTTCCTGGTTGGCGTGACGGCACAAACTGCGGTGTCCCTGGTGATTCAGCGATTCCCCTGGGTGCTTCAACTAAAAGAGCAGTTTCTCATCAAGGATGACTCGCGTCTTTTTAAAGATGCCGTTCCGTCCGTGTTCTCTTGGTTGCGGCCGTTACCTGTACTCTGTCAACGGCCACGAGTGTTGCCTTCAGTGCCTGGGCATCCAACATGCTGAAGCTGCGTTCGTAGATGACTCATGTGTTCATTGCGAGTGTATGAGCATGGCTTCGTTGCGATCTCGCCTCTCTCTCCTCATGGGGAACGGAGCGGCACCCTCTGTCTCTACCCATCCGGTTTCCCTGTTACGAGCAGGGGACCGCCAGCTAGAGCTCTGGGATATCTGAGGGTCACAGTGAGAGCTTCTCCGCCGGGCACGTCCCTGCGGACTTCTCACTCCTCCCGCAGCAAATGTCCCGTGCGGCTCCTGAGTGATTTCGCTGGCCCGGCTCGTGACGGTCCCAGCATTTCATTCGGGGTGCCGCCAGAGGATCGGATGTCGATCGCAGCATCGGGGGATGGGCCATCATCCTCCGAGGATGAAGATTGTGCAGGGCTCCCCCCTCGGGTGTTGTCGCCACTGCCAAATCGGACCATGAGTTGATGCCCATACTTTCCCGGGCAGCCGTTAACACACCGCCAATTCGTGGATGGCCCCTTTTTCGGCCAGAAGCCGCACGTCTCCCTCCTTCATCCTCACTATCCTTGATGGTGAGACAGCTAGGGGTTATGTTGACATTCTCCAGGTGGAGAGAGCGGTTGCGGTGCACCTGTGCCCACAAAACGCCGCCACTTGGAGGAATCGTCCGCGTCTCCCCTCCAAAGCCTGTAAGCTGACGGCTGCTCTCTCGGCCAAAGCTGACGGTGCTGCGGGCCAGGCCTGGATGCCCTGCATGCCATGGCTATCCTGCAGGTCCACCAAGCCAAGGCACTCAAACAAATGCACAAGGGTAGTTCCGACCCGGGGTTGATGCAGGAACTGCGCACGGCGACTGATTTCACCCTCTGGGTGATGAAAGTCACAGCGCGATCCCTCGGGAAGGCGATGTTCACGCTTGTGGCCCTTTGGCCACATCTTTGGCTTAACCTCGCTGAGATGAGAGATGTCGACAAAGTGCGCCTCAGCCTGCTCATCGCCAAGGGCGCCTCAGCCACGTGCTGAGACACCATCAAGGCCGGTGCATCGAGCCTCTCGGAGGACTGCGGCGCCCCCCGTGTCCCAGCTGGCCCCTAAGTCCTCTAAAAAGACAACAAAGCGGCCCTGACACGGAGATGTGGGAAGCTGCTCTTTTTCAGGAGATGGTGAAAACAGCGCCACTCCTTCCCCCGGAGGAGGGCGGGTGGAGAATCCTTTGTTCCATTTTATTTCTGTTCCGCCTCTGGTCCAACGGCCAGTGGTACCCACATTCTCGAAATAAGAGCAGTTTCCTTTTCCACCTGGTTATCAGGCTTGTGGGTTGACAGTGAGCGACGCGCTGCCTCCTCACTCTCGCCCACGATGCCCCCTATCGCCAGCAGCCAAGAGATCACGGCTCGGGGACGCATTGCCTCTCCACGCATTTCTGGCCAGTCTCTCCGGAGACACGGGGAGTCCTGCTGTGATGAGCCAGGACATGATGCCTTCTGTGCCATCCAGCATGACTTCCCACCGCTGCACCACCACGGGTGCGTCGATCGTCCCTTTGGTGCCACTCCCACGGAGCTTGGAAGCATGGCTCGCACTGCCCAACCCGTCCCGCTGGTTCATTCGGACAGTTCAACTCAGCTACGTGATTCAGTTCGCCAGGCGACCCCCTCCCCCCCAGGTTCAGCAGCATTCTCGATACTTCGGTGGCAGCTCGAGATGCTTGTCAACATTTGCAGCGCTACAGGGTTGTGACGGGGTTCTGGTTGTGGCACTTTCCATGGACCCCCTATGTCGTCACGACATAACTCGTAGTGACCGACAGATAGGGAACGTCTCGGTCTCAATCAAATTTCATTGCCGTTTTTTTTTGAAAGTCAGAGCGGATTGGGGCTCTTAAGTAAACCCCCTATGTGGTCACGACATAACGTCTCCGTTCCCTCCATCAGGGAACGAGGGTTACGTATGTAACCGAGACATTTTACTACAAATAAAACCAAAAAAACATGGCTACTATAATTAAACTATGGCAACCACAAATTAACCATGGTTTTGCTATAGTTTAACCATGATATTTGTGGTAAAACTGTGGTTATACAAATGGTAATCAATACTCCAAAAAACCATGGTTACTACACTTTTACTATAATAAAACCATTAATTTGAAGGGTTATGCCAACATTAAGGGAACATTTCATATAATAATTCTGCAGACATTATGGGAACGATATTTTTGAATGTTCTCTGAACTTTCTGCAACAATAACATTTTAAAACAGTCTAACAGTGTTTTTACTGAGGAAGTTTCAATGAGTGACTCGTGAGTCACGAGACAAGGAAGAATCATTTGATGAATCGATCATTATCATGAATCAACTAGTTGTTTTTTTAGGAAACATAATGGACAATAAAAGCGTGTAAAAATCATCATAATATTCTCAATGTTACTTGATTTTATCAGCAGTAAAATCATTGTGAATATCAATGGGTCAAAGGACCTCAATGTATCCACATCATAGTGGACACTTGAGATTAACTGTGGAGTTCAAGAGGACATCACGTTTGAACGGAGCGTGTAAACAGACTTCACTCATCTTGACATCGCGACTCCTGTCAGTAAAGGCGGGCGTACACGGTGCGATTTTTGCTGTCGTACGAGATCGCAGGCGATTTTTTTCTCTCGGGAGAAAATCACAGATGCTCGCATGGTCGTGGCTCGTACCGTGTGAGAAGAAATACGGGCCGATCCGAGACGTTACGAGCACCTCCCGTCCTCCCGATAATTTTCAAACATGTCAAAAAAAATCGGATGCTGTCGGTTTAAATTCGTGGTGTATGTGCAGTTGGACGAGACGATTTGGCGATCCATCTGAAGTTGACCAATCAGAAGATGACAAAAACCATATAGTCTATAATAATTTTAGTTTAATTATACAGTTCTATTTTTTTTTGTTATTCCGAATGTGCCAAATTTGCCGTTCAGCTTTATGAATGAATTTGCCTGTTGTATTTCCGGCAAAACAAGCAGAAATTCAGAAATGGCCTACTCCCTCGAGTTCTTTATGAAGAACAGAAAGTCAATGCTTTTCTCTGCTTTTCAGCCATTCTCTTTGCCATGTCCTTTGTCTTCGTTTTTTTTTGGACGTCACAAGCCGCCTGCTACAAAGAAAACTATTTCGTCCTCAGAATCCATATTTTTATGAATGGCGCGAAATGTAATGCTTACGTCAGAGTTTGTAAAATCGTAGTAAATTCGTGTCGTGTGTGACTGCCTCCGTACGATTTTCGGATAAACTCAATCGTGACATGTGCCAGAGCTCACGACGTTCCGACCTTCAGAATCGCACCATGTACGCCCGCCTTAAGGTATCTTTAATGCGAGTTCACACTGCACGATTTTAGCACGATTTTTCACTCGCCGAGAGGTTTTGCGAAATCGCCGACAAATGGCCGACAAGAGGCAAATCGGTGCTCGTTCACGCTAGTGACAATCACACAGTGTGAATTATCAAAGACGCGATCTGAGGGAATCGCCGCTGCCCGTGAAATATTTGGCATGCTAAATATCTGGAGCTGTCGGCGATTCACAATCACGCTGTGTGAAATGAGTTCTGACTGAAAAACTACATCAGCAATGACCTACAGCCAATGAGAGACCAAGATACAGGGCAGAGGGAAGTTCGGAGAGGAGTTATAGACCGGAATATCAGTATTTTAATAGATATATGAACAATTACTGAACTGTGGACGAGGTCTGTGGACGATGCAGTTAACATGGGACTGCATTATGTTCTGCAACATCTAGACAGACCAGGGACTTATGTGAGGATCCTGTTCGTGGACTTCAGCTCGGCCTTTAACACTATCATCCCAAACCTCCTCCTGCCCAAACTAACTCAGCTCTCCGTGCCCACCTCCGTCTGTCAGTGGATCAATCTGGCTGGGAAAATACACATCCAGCACACGTATAACCAGCACTGGAGCTCCTCAGGGTTGTGTTCTCTCCCCACCAAGTCTTGTCATTGTTTTGTAAAACACAAAAAGGAGGGTTCACACATGACATTAGTTTATTTAAACTCTTAAAACAATTTATCTGTGAATATTAACTTGTGAATATAAGTCTGTAGTGAATGTGATGCTAAACAAATGCCGTCTACAACTAAATAAATAACAAGAAATGTCTTTCTATTGAGTTGTCCTGCATAAACCATACAACACGACCACCAGTGTAGTCCGATTCACAAACAAATAACTCTCATGAGCCAGTTCTTTGTAGTGAATCAAACACTGAGAGCGCTACCAGTGTGATCTGAATTGTGAACGAATGACGAAACCAAAACTGATTTACAAACAAATGGCTCAAAAGAGCCGATTCTTTGTAGTGAATCAAACACAAACAGCGCTGCCGATGTAGATTAAATTAGTTTTATTATTAAAACTAAATATTTAAATATTTATTATTATTATTATTTAATATAGTTTATTATCCTGGCATCAAGTCTGTATGTATATTCAAATTTTTCTCTCTCTCTCTTTTATTTTATTTTTGTTTATAATTGTACTGTATTAATGTTTTGATGTGTGTACTGTAAAAAAAAGCAGTTTAAATCACCAACAAACGGCTCAAATGAGCCGGGTTTTTTAATGAATCAGACACAAACAGCGCGACCAGTGTAGTCCAATTCATAAACAAATTACTCTTTTGAGCCGGTTCTTTTGACGAATAGTTCGGGGAAAAAACGATTTACTTGTTTGATCTAGTCGAATTCTTCACTGAATCGTTCAGTTTGGTCACTGAATCAACATCTGCCTCACTTAAAGGAACACTCCACTATTTTTGAAAATAGGCTCATTTTCCAACTCCCCTAGAGTTAAACAGTTGAGTTTTACCGTTTTCAAATCAATTTAGCCGATCTCCGGGTCTGGCGGTAGCACAACATAACCACCGTGACCACCTGCTTGCACAGGGAGCGTGCTGGGGCCTATTTTCAGGCGCTGCGTAATATCATTTCGCCTGCTGCACCCATAGTACAGCAGCAAAGTTCCTTGATTATTACGCCGGAATGAGAGTATAGTTCCTTCCTAGCCATATCGGCCTAGAAAATCGCAACTTACGATGTAACTACAGAAGAGTCAAGTTTTAAATAGGAAAAATATAGAAACTCTTTGGTCATTTTTGAGCGAGATGCTAACGGTCTAATCAGATTCAATGATCTATGCTAAGCTACAGCTAAAAGTGCCCGGAGATCGGCTGAATGGATTCGAAAACGGTAAAACTCAACTGTTTAACTCTAGGGGAGTTAGAAAATGAGCCTATTTTCAAAAATAGTGGAGTGTTCCTTTAATGAACTACTAGTTATCATTATTTTTAGTGACGTCCATATTGAAATGAATCATTACTGAATGATTATCCATTTGACAACATGTCATTAAAGACACATTTGAGGGGTTTTTGTTATAAATATTGACGAGGTTGAATCCAGCTTCTTATTCACAGCTTCTTATTGACGCTATCCGAATAAGAAGCTGAATTCAGCCTCGTTAAATATTGCGTATCTATCTACATAGTGTTTTGGGTAGGATTGCAACAGCCATTCATAAATATACATATTACTTTGTTGGTAAATAACTATCATTTATTCTTAACTCAAGGCTTATCTAGTAGGATGTACTAGTGTGGAAAATGTTTTTTTTTTTTTGGTTTAGATGTAGTTGTTGCTTAAGCAGGTCTTTTCTTCTGGTGAATGTTCATCATTACTTTAAGTGTTTTTGGACAAGCACTGAAAAGTAGCCTAGTCTTTGCACTTGTGATGAAACACAATCAGTTGGAGTGCTTGGAAATTGCAAGCAAACGGCAGCCGTAACAAGTCTGGACTTCCGTAGGTGTCCATTTAATAATGCACCGTGTTGAAAGATGGGATCCAGTTAGAGTTGAAGCAGTATATTCTGGGCAAGAGCGCACAAGCTAAAATAATGAGACCATAACAAAACACTCTGTCTCTGCTGGCTGGAGAGAAAAGCCCTCGGGCGTCTCTCCAAACACTGGAGATGGTTTTCATGAGGCCTGTTCCGGGACACGAGAATTACAAGGTCGTCTTTTTAGGCGTTTGTTGAAGATCTGCTTGGAATACTTGAACGGCAGAATGTCCTTCTTGTGTTCACCTTTCCTAAGTCTTCAAACGCAGCGGCGTGCAAGCTAGTCGTTACTTCTTCAGCGAGCGGCAGCTGCAAAGGCGTTGGGGCTGCTGCCAGGCTCGTCTCTGAGGACACGGCATTATGACAAGGTTCTCGAGTTTCACATGGCACAGATTCTCCAGGGAGACGCGCCGCTCCCGTGGGAGTCACCTGATACAAACCCCTCTCTAAAGTGCTGGTTTCTGTTCCAGAGAAAAGAGGCATCCGGGCCCTGCTTTACTCAGATGCCTGCACTTCAGAAGCATAGCTGGGAATTAACTGTTCGAAAGGATGGGTTTATTATCGTGACACTCGCTCTAGGCATGTAAAGGGTTTGTTTTTATTTTCACGGCTCAGTCAAAGAAAGCACGCTATTGTCTATGTAAGGAAATGTTTTTTTTCCTCTACATAGACGATATTGAGAAATCCCTTCGGAATCTGGAGTTTGCATTTAAAAGGCAATGCAATATTTTACAATACATATTTTTATGAAAAGTTTTGTAGTGGAGTCTGGCTGAACTATCCAGGTTAGTTCAGCGCATTAAAAGCAATGCTAACCTGCATTTCTACATGCAAATACTAAAAACTCAGCTAGAGGACTGAGGTCTGTTTCATGCTGCATGCTTAAGCAGCACGCAAGTAATGCAAATTTATCGTGTTTCTCGTTTTTACAGACTGCAGCAAAAGCAGCATGGCGAGTGTTTTTTTGACTCACATTTTGTTTAAATTTAATTATCATTTGTATGTAAATGCAAATTCTATGCAGACCCACTCTCGATAACCATTTAAACAATGTGTGGTTTTGATTAAATGAAAAACTCCATGTTTTAGTCCAGAAATCACTTAATGTTCTGTAATCTTTGTTTCTGTTCCACTGTGCTGCTTTTCCATTGTTTTTCTATGTAAACACTGCATTCACGTCTTGCATATTTTGCATCGTCTCACAATTTAAAAGCAGTTCAACTTTTTTTTTAAAAATGCATCTCTCTCTATACCTTGTGTTTTTGTTCATTCCACTGCCCTGCGTCGTTTGCGTTTTTAAATGCAAAATGCTTTTTGTGTGAATAATACATTTACGAATCAGTAGGTATTGGTTTATATGAATCCAATCTGATTTCAGATTCTGAAGGTTCTCTTCATAGGAACTCTAACTCATGTGTTAAAGGTGATTTTGATTCAGATTGATAAAACAAGTCAGATTCAAGCGTTTACATGCTTGCTTTTTCCTGTTGGATCGGATTATTTCCAGTCTACACTAACCTTTCCAATTGAAATTTCATTCTGATCAAGCTCAGTCAGATCGATTGAGGTGTTTACATGAAGCCTATTCAGTCCAATTGAGCCAGGGTACATTATAACAGGTTTTTATTGTCTTTTCAATTACTTTTTCCTTATTTTGTTATAAAGTGTTTTTAGTCTTATAAAATCACTATATATTATTGTACAGTGATTTTATCATGCCATAAGATGTGCTATATGCCATAGTACTGATTGATGTATCATGATACTTTCTGTGGTCACAGACTCATCACATAAACAGCTAACCAAACCAGACACGGTGAAACCGAAAGCGTGCAATCAGGGTTGTGGCTGTTGTGGTTGGAGGTTTGCTGTAAACATACGGAGACTGTGGCTCTGATCCAAAACCTAGTGAGATGCCTAAATAGTCATATTAGCATCTTAAAGCATCATAAATTATAATTTTATATTTATAAATACTTGTTTTAAGACATGAAGGTTGTTCTAAAAAGTAGGTTACACTGCATAAAATGCTTTTCTTACATTCGATTTTTTGTCTTGTTTTCAGCCAAAATATCTAAACATTCTTAAATCAAGAAGGATTTTCTAGACAAGTAAAAATTATTGTCTTGTTTTCAGAAAAAACATGTTAAAATTAAGTGAGTTTTTGCTTGAAACAAGCAAAATAATCTTGTTTTCTGTTTGAAATAAGATTAAATAGATGACATGAAATAAGAAATAAGATTGCTTACCACATTAGCAGATTATTTTGCTCGTTCTAAGCAAAAGCTCACTTAATTTGGACTTTTTTTCTGAAAATCCTTCATGATTTAAGAATTTGTAGATATTTTAGCTGAAAACAAGATAAAAAAATCTAAGTAAGAAAAGCATTTTTTGCAGTGTAGATGCTTATTGCCTGCTAAAAGATGTTTGAAATTTGGATATGACTACTATTTCTGCCATACAAAGATATTGCATGTATGCACTGCAACGGGAGGAAAATCCATCCAAATGGCAGATAAAGCAAAAGGATGGTTGATAGATATAGATATAATTAATTAGAAGAATCATTTATCAGTGTAGCTGAACATTGACTATTTTGCTTAGTTTTAACGTTTAAGATAGGGAATGAAGAGCATATTTTGAAAGTAATAATGTGAAACTGTTAATGATTTCATGACATTTCATTTCAGTTAATACACTGCAAAAAAAGATTGTCTTACTTAGTTTTTTGTCATGTTTTCCAGTACAAATATATAAACATTCTTAAATCAAGTTGCATTCATATGAGAAGCAAAATGACTTAAGATATTAAGTCTTGTTTTCTGACAAATGAACCAAAATGTTGCTTAAAACAAGAAAAATATCTGTCAAAGGGGGCAGAAAATCAACTTAATTCAGAGGGAAAACAAGATTATTTTTCTGACTCCATTGGCAGATATTTTGTCTTGTTTTGAGCAAAAACTTACTTCATTTTGATGCTTTTTGTTTCTTTCAGAAAACAAGTCCTAGTATCTTTTGTTATGTTGCTTCTCCAGTAAATATATCTAGATTTAAGAATATTTAGATACTTGTACTGAAGACAAAAATCAGTAAGAAAATCTTATTTTTGCAGTGTATTTCTTGAACATGTACATTATTCCACAGATGTGGATGAGACACTGTATTAAACTAGTCTTGACAGTGTTTCTAGAGTCTACAGATTTACAGCTAAAGAAATAGTTTTTTGTGATATTTTAAATGTGAATTGAATGTGATGAGAGAATAAAAGGCTCTGTGAAATAATACAAAGAGCATGCATAACTCGTCTTTTTATTGTATTGTCCTTGCTGGTTGCACAAAACTCAAACATACAGCACGACCAGTGAATCACAAACAAATGACTCTCATGAACTGGTTCTTGTGAAACGCTTTCATGGGTCTTAAAGGAACCGTAATGGTTAAATTCCTGATGATTGTCATCCTTACTCACAGCCTCCTCCTGTTTCTTCTCTCTCTGTTTTTTCCCTCCAGTTATTTCATCATGTTTTTATCAGCAGTTCAGGGCAGCAGTATAATGAGCACTTGTCTCTCGTTGCTGCCTCTGAAATCCCCAGTAAAATCAGTCATCCATCCGTCAACACACTGTACAAAACCTCCCATTAGCAACACAAAATATTTATGCTCTTACAAGTTAATCCAGAGCTTGTATAATCTCATAATAACTGTATCTGAAGACTGTCCCAGTCATTTGTGTGATTTGCACGTATGCACTGCTTTCAAGGAGTGCTTTGCATGGTCTGGGAAGCCGTTTAATCCTCGCTTCGACAAGCCGAGTAGGACGCTTTCATGCTTTTAGTGCATCTTGAGTCATTCTGACTTCAGTTTTCAGCTTGCTTAGTTGATGTGAATGCAATCTGGGGTCAGCGGTTTGTGATGCTTGTTCAAAAATGCATTGCATTATCTTGCATAATCATGCACAGTGAAATAATCTTTTTTATTTAAATTGCATGTAGAAAAATTTAATATTTACATTTAGCAGACGTTTTTATCCAAAGCGACTTACAAATGAGGACAATAGAAGCAATCAAAATCAACAAAAGAGAAATAATACGCAAGTGCTATAACTCAAATCTCAAATCTTTTTTTTTATTATATATATAATTTATTATATAATAAATAAAAAGAAAACAGATAGAATAGAAAAAGAATAGAGCAAGCTAGTGTTAGAGGCCTTTTTTGCTTTTGTTAATTGTATAATAAATAAAATAAAAAAATAGAACTATGATTATTAACCTCGTAAAGCCTGACATATCAAATAATAGTCTTGTGTTTAAAATGGAACCTATAGACAAAATATTATATGCATTAAAAATGTTTGCAAATGTGTTTTATGTTGAGAATCGGTTTTTGATAAATCAGACTTTTATGCCTCATATAGTCTGATACAGTGAGAATATGGAGGAAAAACAGCTCAGTTTTATTCAGAGACTCAATCTGAGCAAAAATATGCAATTTGCTGCAGATGCTGATATTTATATAATGAAATTCTGATGCTTGTAATGTAAATCTATGAGATCTTTATAACAGTAGAGCAGATACTGACATAAAATCATCTAAACATCAGTAGTCGCTCTATATCTCCAGTAATCTGTCTCAGTAAGATGAGAGTGAAATGCTCCAAACATATAACGCAGTGATTGAGAGCTGAAGAAATAAAGGCTCCTCCTCAGATGTGAGATGTTCTGGAGGCTTGTGAAGATCATTCCTCCGCTGAGGAACAGTGAAAGTAAAGCTTCTGGAAACAAACGCTCCTCAAAAGATCCTGAGGATCAGATTTGAGACTCTAAAACATGATTGATGGAGAATCAAGTAAAGCTGAGCTGCTTCAGTCCAGTAAGTGTTCATCTGGAGATATTACTGCAGTTATTCTGACCTTTACTTGATCAAAATCAGTCAAGATTTGACAGCACAAAGACACGTGAAGCACCTAAAAGAGGTGCTTTTTTTAACACTAAAATAGCTTTTACTGGATAAAAAAATCAATCAGATGACAAAAGGAGTAGATTGTGTGTTTAACAGCACGTTTCGAACATTTAAAGGCCTTCATCAAATATGATACAGTAGGCTTTAATATAGGGTTAAACGTCAGAAGGAAAGTTTTTGAAATGCATGTGGAGAAAATGCATCCAGATCTGAGGCTGCTGATAACATGGGCGTAATAAACCTTAATGCACAAGGAAGATGTGTTATTAAACGAGAAGACGACACCCATCAGTCGTGTGACAGTTCTGGTTCATTCTGTCAGCAGAGATCCATATCTGAGCCCAGAGGTTAAGCTGTCAACCCCACTCTCTCTTTCCTCTGTGTGTGTGTGTGTGTGTGTGTGTGTGTGTGAGAGTGTGTGAGTGTGTGTGCGTGTAAGTAAAGGAGAGAAACCTGCCCGGCGAGATCAGGCTCCTCCGTGTCTCACGCTCTTCTCAGGGAATTCTAGTGAGCTCCGATTGTTATCAGATCCGGTCGGTGAGCCAGGATTCCCTTTCGCTGCCAGAGCAAAGAGAGAAGGGCGAGCCGACATGCCGACAGATCACTTCCTTTCTATCTGTCCCGCCGTTTGATCCGCAGGAAGCACGGCAGCATTTTTCCGTCCTGTCGCTGAGGTGTACAACATGTTGAGAGTTGCAGACCCACGGCGGGACGCCATTAAGCACTCGTTCCGGTGTTATTTGCACGACAAAAGGCTGCTTTTTTTTTTTGCTTGGTGAGGTACAAAGCAGACCTGTTGGACTAATGGATCAGGGTTGTCAAAAATGGCACATAGTGAAGAAGGGAAAGCATTCCTTTCAAGTGCACTTAGACCAACAGCTGTGATTTGGAAGCATTCCGAGAAAGTCGTTCACTTTCAGTCAGATTAATAGAACACATTTGAATCAGTGAATCATTTGATTTGTTTGATTCTACATTTATCAATGCCTATTGTACTTGACACTGATCACAAATCCAGTTTCTTAATTACAATGTAGGTAAAATGACCAGGCATCCCAGTTTACCAGGACAGTACCAGTTACACAAGATTTGTTCCGGTGCACCAAATGATTCACTAAAACTCATAAATATGTCCTGGATTCAGCTGTTAGGATCACTGATGCCAAATTAAGTTCTCACTCTCCTTCTAGCTGTTGTACAGAGAGCCATTTGTGCCATTGATCATTGATTTCCTGATACACTGCCATTTTTTTTACCAAGGCTGCAGTTATGTATCAAGTATACAGTAAAAATTGTGAAATATTATTACAATTTAAAATAGCCTTTTTCTATGTGAATATATTGTAAACTGTAATGTATTTCTGTGATGCGCAGCTGTATTTTCAGCATCAGTACTCCAGTCTTCAGTGTCACATGATCTTCAGAAATCATTCTAATATGCTGATTTGCTGCTCGAGAAACATTTTTGATTATTATCAATGTTGAAAACAGTTGTGCTGCTTCATATTTCGGTGGAAACCGTGACACATTTTATTTTTCAAGATTCTTTGATGAATTGAAAGTTCAGAAGAACAGCATTTATTTGAAATAGAAATCTTATATAACATTATAAATGTCTTTACTGTCACTTTTGATCAATTTAATGTGTTCTTGATGAACAAAATCATTCATTTCTTCTCAACCAGTTTCTGATTCGTTTTAGTGAATCAATTTGTTTAGATGCTGCAACACATTCAGTTCCATTTGAAGACATTCCCTGAATCTGTTCTGTTGTTGTAGTGTAAATTAATCTTTTCAGAGATTTTGTTACCACACTAATTGAAATTCAAAAGATTCATTCAAAAACAGAAATAAAGTGCTTAAAAATAAATTATACTCTGTGTAATCTGATAAAATAAATAATGACAGCAGAAGAAGGAATATTGCTTGACTAATTATCTGGTCTTTTTAACTGCTCATGGGAATAGTGATTAATTCAGATGAACAAAATCATTCATTTCTTCTCAACCAGTTTCTGATTCGTTTTAGTGAATCAGTTTGTTTAGATGCTGCAACACATTCAGTTCCATTTGAAGACATTCCCTGAATCTGTTCTGTTGTTGTAGTGTAAATTAATCTTTTCAGAGATTTTGTTACCACACTAATTGAAATTCAAAAGATTCATTCAAAAACAGAAATAAAGTGCTTAAAAATAAATTATACTCTGTGTAATCTGATAAAATAAATAATGACAGCAGAAGAAGGAATATTGCTTGACTAATTATCTGGTCTTTTTAACTGCTCATGGGAATAGTGATTAATTCAGCTTTTAAGATTTTATCAACTTTTACTTAGTAATTAAAACTATTTTAGGGCGTTTTGAGGCTCATCTTAGACTGGAGGTGTTCAGCACAGAAAGTCAATATTTATAACTCTACCCTAAATTAAGTAGGTCATGCTGAATATGAAATATGAGATGAGTTTTGACTGGAGTTGTGTGGTCTGAGTGTTGGGGGTTTGAGCAGTGCTAATCAAGGCTAATTAAGAGATCACCTCACCATAGGAGGCAACGGCCTCAAATCTATTATTCATAGCTTGCTCTAAAACCATCGCACGTGTGCCGAGCCGATTTGGGAGACTCTGCCATGAAAGATCGCATTCGTTCACAAAACAAAGGAATGAGAATAATCGGAGCGCCAGGAATTCCAGCTGTACTTTGAATCGGAGGATTATAGAGGCGTTTATCCTTCTGTGCATTCATATCCACTGCAGGCAGTTTCATGGCAGTTTTTTCAGTTTTCATATCTGTTTATTTAAAGTATTTTGAGTTTCTGAGATCTGAAATTTCACACAAAATAATTTTGACATGTCTTACTTTAAGGCATTTACAGTGTAAGTCTGTGGGACCATGCAGACAAACATTAAAATACAGACTGTTTAAAGAGGACAGGCCCAAGACATGAACATTATGTGACAGTAGTGTGATAGAATCACTACGGAAGCCCATTTCCAGCACTGAATAAAAATAAATAAATAAGAAAAAGGTAACTAAGAAAACTTTTTTCTCACAGTTGTGAGTTTACATCTTTTTTCTCAGATTTGCGGGATATAAACTCGCAATTGCAAGTTATAAAGTCAGAATTGTGAGATACTCGCAAGATAATTAATTGCGAGAAAAAAACTAATTTTATTTCTCACAATTCTGATTTTTTTCTTGCAATTTCGAGTTTATACAACAATTCTGAGAAAAAAACGTCAACTCGCAATGCAAACTCACAATTGTGAGCAAAGAAAGTGAGAATCGATAGATAAAACGTCGCAGTTATTTTTTTAAAATTAGGTTGCTGAAACAGTAAAAAAAAGTCCGTATTGCAAGTTTATATCTCGTAATTCTAACTTAACATGCAATTGTGAGCTATAAAGTCCAATTCTGAGGAAAAAAGACTATTTTCTTACAATTGCAAGTTTATATCTCACAATTCTGACTTCATAACTCACAATAACTAATGTCAGTAAATGTACATTTTAAATGTAAAATTTACATGTCAGATGTAAATGTCAGAATTGTAAGGTAAAAATTTAAATGACCTTCTTTAATTTTATTCAGTGGCGGAAACAAGCATTCATAAATCACTTACTGACAGTATCTGTGTATTATACAATATTTCAATTTCAATAACGAAATATTTACCTAAATTTCATGACCATATTAAAGCAGTAAACACAGTAGCTTTGAGATGATACATTAAAGAATACCAGAACGAGAATCATGTTTACATGGATTTATGTAATAAAAAAAAAAAATCTGCAAGTGGGGTCAGTAAAATAAACTTGTTTTCTCTTTAAAATGTGAATGTGAATCTTGCATAAAACCTTTTGTCCAGTTTATCCTTTTTCAATGTAAAACTACTTGTCTTGGTGGATGAATGTCTGGTTATGAGTTACTAATGTCATTTTCAAAACCTTTTCTGGATCACTGCCTATACTGAAAAAAATTGGTGTAGAAACTGTTTTCACTCAGAAATTTCTAGTAAATGTCACAATCGCAAAGAAATAGCAAGTAACGCATTGAATTAAATGTGAAATTTTGAAGTAGAAAGACTGAAATTGTATTTTTTTTTGTAAAACACTCAAAAGAAAAATCTTTTACAGTGTAATAGACTTTTTTGTTTAAATTTTTTGCTTTTAAAAACAACAACAATAGAGCTACAAATGTAATTATTTTCTATGGTAATCAACATTATGAACATGGAAAATTTCCTGAAGGAAGATCTTGAGCTGTAATTCATGGCAGATTGTGTCTAAACGACATTAATCCTCAATGTTTTTACTAGGGCTGTCAGTTTAACGCGTTAAATTAATTAATTAGTTATGAAAAAAATAACGCGCTTAAAATATTTTAACGCAGTTAACGCACTGGCCCCGCCCCCAGACCTGTCTGTCATCTAACATTTCATACAGTTGACTGTAGACAAATATGATGCTGACAACAACTCCATAAATGCAATCATGCCCCAAAATTCAAGATATTGGGGCAAAAATGCTCCTGTATGAGCTTTTGTCTCATATTTATATCACATAAGCGATATCACATGAGCAGCGAGAGCAATCAGGCGAGTGCTGTTTGTCCCGAGTACAAATGTGATTTTAAATAAAAAGTTAATATTGTGTTTTATTTTAAACACAATATTGTCTGTTTTTGCTCAGTTTTGCCAACAAAAATATTGCCTATAAAGCCACAGCACAGCAGAACTGAAATGCGTCTCCGAGCAACACAGCGGTGTTTAGTTTCTGAACGAATCCGCGTTTTGAACGAATCGTGTGAATCAATGATTCAAAGACCCATTCATAAAGAGAAATCATAAGTACATTTACCGCCACCTGCTGGCATTTTTAGTTTCTCATTTATTATTTCCTTTTTTTTAAAGGAATAGTTCACCCAAATTTTTTTTATTTTGTCATAATTTACTCAAACCTGAATGACTTAGGCTACTTTCTTTTGTGGAACATAAAAGAAAGTATTTTGAAGACTGTTGGTAATAAAGCTGTTTTGGTTTCCAATGACTTTTATTGCATGAACGAAAAAAAACGTTATCTTATTTTATGTTCCATAGTTTATGTTAGCCTAAACATTTATATGTTTAATATAAACGTTTTAATAAATTTTACGTTGAATCAAATATAAAATATTTCTTTCTAAAGCTACTATTTATAATGTCTACTTAATACGTTCTCATTTAACACAGAAATAGCATTAAATAATCTTTTGGGGGTATTTTCACAGCCAAATGTAATTTGCGATTAATTAGATGAATTAATCGACACATTGTGTAATTAAGTAGATTAAACATTTTAATCGACTGACAGCCCTAGTTTTCACCCTTGTATTGAAAACGATCAAATGTTCACATTTTATTTACAGGTCTGTATTTGTATGTGGCCTATCATTTGTTTCCTATTATCCGAACAAACCTGAAAGCTGATAAAAGTCCTGAGTAAGCCATTGCATTGTACGATCAGTATTGACGGGATTGCTAACAGATGTGCGGTTACGTCTCAGGTTTTCTGTGGAGCGCTGGCTCTGATAAAGCGAGAGAAACCAGCTCTGAATGCATGTGTAGAAACACGCTCCATATCTCCTGGATTCGCTGTGATCTGGCGCAGCATCTGTTGCTTTAGCTGCACATTGAAATGAATTCTGCAGTGCAACGTTTTCTCTTCTTCATCCTTCAGCTTTTCTCCTCAGTGTTTTTTAGGCCCGAGAACACAGCATGCCAACTTAAACACGGTTACATGACCGTGTCTGAATAAGAAGGAAATGTCAAATAAAAGATGGTTTCATTTAGCAATTATGTTCACATGACTGTTCTACATTAACAGTGATTCATTTGGTTGAGTGAAGCACTATTTTCTTGTATTCTAAACCATGTTTGACTAACAGTTAACATTATTGTGCTCTAGATACGTGGGTCACCCACACAAATATAGAGTATATATATTTAGTAATATTATTGATTTAACTGTGTTGACACTATTAGATGAGCTGAATAATGAAGCTATTGTCTTCTGTAGAGCTACTTCAAAATAGCTGAATTCATAATTGATGAGTTTTGCAACATTGAGATTGTTATTGAAATAAATTGAAATACAATTTTGCGCTGAATAATGCCACTATTGTCTAAAGTAGAGCTGCTTTACAGCTGAAATTGAAGTCGGTTTTATATTATATAATGAATTTTACACTGTTAATGTACAACATTATATTTCCTGTTTATTATTGTGAAGCTGCTTTGAAACAATCTGTATTGCATAAAGACTTCAGAATATAGTGCACACACTGCAAAATAATGATTTTTTTACTCCGTATTTTTGTCTTTTTTTCTAGTACAAATATCTAAACATTTTTAAATCAAGATACATTTACTTAAGAAGCAAAATTACTCAAGATATAAAGTCTTCAGATAAAAAAAAATATATATATCTGCAAGTGGGGTGAGAAAAATAAACTTGTTTTCTCTTTGAATTGTGTTTATTTTTCAGATATTTTTTCTTATATGAAGCATAAACTCTGATACAATTTTCTGTAATTTTGCTTGGTTTAAGAATGTTTAGATATTTTTACTGGAAAACGAGTAAATATACTTATAATAACGAGTAAATATACTAGTAATATACACCGCACACACACATATGTAAACACTAACACTAACTTTTATTTTGGATGCGATTAATCTTGATTAATCCTTTGACAGCCCTAGAGAATATATTTTAAAAATAATCTAAATATATATTTTAAAAATATATTTTGCCCACCATATATTTCAATCCAAGAAAATATGTTTACATATGTCACATTTCAATTAAAAAACTTTATTTGTTGTCTGTAACGTGTGAACATATAACACATTTGAATAAAAATAAAGAATGAATGAAGCCCAAATGTAAGCTGTACATTTTGAAATTTATTTTTGTACATGAAGGTTGAAACTAAATATATTTAAAATTTCAAGAACGTATTTCATTGAGCCTCGCTGTTTACAACATAAATTTTGCATATATTTAAAAATATTTCTTTGCCATATTGGTTCTTCTGGCACAAACATATTTTATTAGAATAATAACTCACGACTTACTGGGGGGAAAAAAAGATGTGTTTTCAAATGCATCTGGGTTGCAAAAAGGTGGAACATTTCTAGTAAATTTCGGAAACATTCTAGAAATTTTGGAAACTTTCCAGGATTTTTTGGAATATTCCAGGGATTTTGGGAAAGTTTAGGCATAACCTTAGATGTATTAAAAAGCTCAAACATTTTGCCTAACATCTCTTTTGTGTTCCACAGAAGGTCAAACAGGTTTTAAACGACATTAAGATGATCATTTTTTGGCTGAACTGTCCCTTTAACTGTGCATCAGGAGAAATAAAAAGGTTTTTATGTTCATCTTGATTGATATTTGCTGGTTATTCTAATGCATTTTCTCGTTCTGCGTCTCTATGTCGCTCTTTGTTTTTCTCGTCTTCTCTCTAACTATGTTTGAAAGGTTAACTCAATCACAGAGCTGCTCTGAATGGAGATCATCATGTGGTGCTCACGAGGTTCAATGTGTGGATGTTTTTAGCTTCACTGGAGGTTCAAAGGTTCAACCTGCTCATAAAAGCAAACACAAATACCTTTTATGTCTAATACTTTGAACCATGAATGTTACTGTGATCCAGCATTTTGACAGTATATTGCTGATGTAAAATTAAGCAACATTGTGATGATTTTAATGCACTTTTAAGTTCAGAAGCCAACTTAACAAAAACAGAGTTAAAGATGCATTTAATTAATCTGGTCAAAAGTTCAGTGTTGCATCAGTGAATATAAAGGGTTCGTTCTGACGTGAGGGAATGCAGTCTGGTAACAGTGTCTGTAGTGCAAAGGGCTGGAAATAGTACCAGGATTGTGATGCTTGTCATCTGAGAGGTTTGTGTTAATCTTTCTGACCTCGAACCAGCAGAGAAGGTGAAGAGATCTGATCAGAAATGAGCTGAAGGACAGACTTCACCTTCCTGAGGGTAAAGTGTCAGTCAGAATGTACTTATCGAATGACTTTAAGCACAAGTTCAGCAGAAAATGAGCATTCTGTCTTCATTTAATCACTCTCATGTCATTTCAAACATGTATGACTTTCTTTCATCTGTAAAACAAACACAAAAACAACATTTTTGACCTGTTATATTCTGTACAACTGTGATTTATTGTGTCGGAAAATCAGTTAAAAGCACCATACGTTATATTCTCAAGCCATGCGCAGACCCAGGTATCAATATTAATTGATATCTTTGCAAACTCTCAACATTGCAAAAATAAGTATCTTTGTCTGTATCCAGTACAAATATCTAAACATTCTTAAAACAACTTGACATGCAAAATGAAATAAGAAATTAAGTCTTGTTGTCTGAGAAATGCATCAAAATTAAGTGAGTTTTTGCTTAAAACAAGAAAAGTATATGCCAGTGGGGTCAGAAAAATAATCTTATTTTCACTCCGATAGTTGTTCTTGTTTTAAGCTATAAAAACTGGGTTTCTGCAGGTCTTAAAATTGTCCTAAAAAGCTTTAATTCTCCTTTAGACAACTCAAGACCTTAAAAAGTCTTAAATTGGAGCAGAAAGTTTTCTTTCTCGGCAGCCCCTCTGCTCACCCTCAGCCCACCATCAGTACGGTGCGAGCACCAAGGGTCTGCCAGTCTCCATCAGCGTCGTGGCTGGAGAATCCTTTGCCTCCGCCTCCAGCCTCTGAGTCCCAGACTCCGTCTCGGCCTGTCGACCCAGCGGCTCCTCCATGGCTCCTTAGCGCCCTCCTCTCCAGCGTGGCCCGGCAGTCCACTGGCTCTGCTGGGCTCCCTCGTCCCTCAAGCTCTGCCTTGGTCAGTCGTCGACCATCCGTCGCCTCGGGACTCCACTCCTCCGGCTGCGCCTCGTCCCTCTGGCTCTGTCAAGCTCCTCCTTCCCTTTAGCTCCTCCTCGGTCCTCTGTCGCTCTGGCTCCACCGTGGCCTTCCAAATCCCCACCTCCGCATCGGTCGCCTGAGCCATCTGTTCCACCTCAGCCCTCCGGATCCTCCCCGTCATCCTGGCTCATCGGCTCTACGTCTCCACCTCGGGCTCCTCCTCCACATGCTCTACTGCCGTGGGTCGGCCCCCTGGAGTAGTCAACCTTTCCTCCACCATGGCTCCTCCCTCCATTGGCTCCACCGTGGGTCGCCTTCAATGATGTGGCCTGGGTCCGCCTGCTCCAAGTCTCTCCTGTCTCCTCCCTGGCTCCTCCTCCCATCTGGTCCGCTCTGGCTCCTCCTGGCTCCTCCACCCTTTTGGTCCGTCCCTCCCTTTTGTTGTTCCTGCAGCACAAGGACGTGCCTTCCAGGAGGGGGCGATGTGTCAGGAATATGAACCTGTTTTGTTCTGTTTTCTCCTCTCGTTGATTTGTAATTTGATTCACCTGTGTCTTGTAATCACCCCTGGTTAAGCCCTGTATTTTAGTGTTGTCTGCTCCATGTTTCCTTGTCCAGTATTGTTTGTCTCCTGATGTGCTGCGTGTGTGTACCTGCCTGCCCTGTGTTACCCCTGTTTGGATTATGAAAGACTGTTATTTGTGACTCTCCTCTGTCTCCGCGTTCCTCGCTCCTACAGAGTAGACAACCGTGACACTGATATGGTAACTAGTAAATACTGTAAATTTTGTTATGCTAGCATGTGTGGAAATATTTAAACCACGTGTGTTACAACTAACCCTGCGTTACTTTGTGCCCCGCGCTCCCCTATTTTTCAGCTCAGAAACGTTCCTGTGTTTCTGTGACTGAAGTTTTCATTGCACGTTCATTCATCAGCTGCAGTGGATGTGTGTGATGTGGTGCGGCTCTTGAGCAGTGAGCAGACACTCGCTTTGATCTGTAGTGTTGATGTGAACCATGGGATCCAGTCGCTAGTTATCAAAGACGTCCAAACCACACCAGAAACAACATCATTAGCACAACCGAAACAATGGATGGCAGTGCATGTGGAAAAGTTAGCCTGCTTTCAAATATGATTCCATTGCTGATCTGAATCTGGATTCAATCCCACTCTCTTTTCTTGTTTCCACAGGTCTCTTTTCACTTTTAGGTCTGATTGGCTTTGTTTGCATTATCAGCGTAAGTAAGAAATGTTTTGATTTTCTACCAAAAGCTTCCATGCACAGAAATGCACTGGTGTTTATTGCTGTTTAAAAACTACAACAGTCATTTGATTTATCAATTTCACATATTTGTGGTAGTCCTTAAATATATAAATATAATATTTGTAAGAAAACAGTGGCTTCAGGTTTGAGATCTGACTGTACATAATTTATATTTATATAATTTATTAATTTTAAAGTCCAATCCCTCATGCTAAATCTCTTTTAGGTTTAATTACTACAAATTAAACAGATCTTTAGGGTATGCACTGATGATTATAATATAGTTTATTTTTAATAGGAGGCGGCAGAGGGGGAGAGGTCGTCGCCCGGGGCCTGGCTCGCGTCTTCCGCTGCGGGCGCACCCAGGTCCGGGTTGTCCTGGTGCCGGAGTGAAGGACATCTGGGAAGATCACGTCCTGGGTGCACCGGGCCTGTGCAGAGAAACACACGGAGTAGAGGTGGTGGGAGAGTTAACAGCGCGCTGTATACTTACCTCGGACTTGTGAGCGTCAGCCCGGGATGTTTCCAGCGCGGCTCTCCGCTCTCTCAGCTGGGTCTGCCTCTCCACCAGGTCACAGATCTGCTTCTCCACGGCCTCCAACTCGAGTTGCACCGAATACAGCTCGAACGTGTCCTCACCTGCACTCAAAGGTAGACACACATCTGCCATTAAAGCAAGTAACAGTGAGTAAAACAATGGTAATGTGTGTGAATAGAGTATTAGCAATGTAAGCGAGATTAGCGGCAACCACGCTGGTGATGCTAAAAGGCTATATGCTAATAGCGGACTCTGGAAATCAAAATAGAACTAGTGATAACAAGGCACTCTGATTGTTTTTGTTGTAGAATTTGATAGCGGATATATTCACACATTATAGAAACAAAAATGATGGTGTATAAATTGATTTTAAGATAAAAAAAATAGACGACAAAGAATTAACTTGATGGTGCTCAAACGCAAAACACACGGCATGAAAAACATGAAAAATTAATTACACAAGCTTCAGTCTGGATCCAGAACACCTGAGAAGAGATGATGCCAACCCTGAAACAACATACAGAACTACCACATTTTGCTATAAGTTTGATTTCATCATATAATAATAGCTGTTAATAGTGTCGTCTGTTTGATTACGTCTTTAATTGATTTTCCCATACATTTCTGCTATATGTACGCAACTGACAGTCACCACTGATAAGCTACCACTAAATATTGTAGAAACTTAATTTGCTGTAAAGTTGCTTTGCAACGATTTGTATCGTGAAAAGTGCTGTACAAATAAACTTGAATTGAATGTAGTCTCTGTTGCCCTTAATGGAAGAAGTTTGAAACAACCAGGACTCTTCCTAGAGCTGGCCTCCTGGACAAACTGAGCAACTGATGGAGAAGGGCTTTAGTTGGTGTGGTGACCAAGAACCTGATGGTCACTCTAGTTAAGCTCCATGATTATATGTGGCGATAGGAGAAACCTACATGGCTAACATCACTGCAACACTTCATCGATCTGGGCTTTATGGCGGTGTGGCAAGACTCAATCCTCTCCTCAGTGAAGACACATGAAAACACACTTAGAATTTGCAAAAAAGCTAACTAAAGGACCCTCAGACTGTGAGAAATAATATTCTATGGTCTGATGAACCTCAATTCCAAGCATCATGTTTGAAGGAAACCAGCTCTGCTCATCACCTGCAAAGTAGCATCCCAAAAGTAAAGTGGCAGAAGGTTTACCTTCCAACAGGACAATGACCCTAAGCACACAGCAAGAGTGGCTTATAGACAACTCTGTGAATGTCCTCGAGTGGCCCAGCCATAGCCTGAGCTTGAACCCAATCAAATATTTCTGGAGAAACCTGAAAATGTGCATCTGCCCCCATCCAACCTGACAGAGCTTGAGAGGTTGAAGAGGTGAGGAGAAGAATGGCAGGTAATTGCCAAATTCTGATGAGCAAAGCTTGTCGCATCAAACAAAAAAGACTTGAGGCTGTAAAGGGGCTTCAGCTAAATATTTAGTTATACGGTGGAGGAGGCAGGAGCGGGAGGGTGAATGGGCATTTGTGAGCCTCCGGGCTCTCAGGGCTGGTGTGCGCTGCCCACACACACCAAATCGCAACTTCCAGCACTGGGAGGACGTCAGACAGCGCTGGCAGACAGGTTCAGGGCCAACTGGTAAGTCCAAGGAAGGTGGAAGGAGGATGGGCTTGTCCGCATATATATCTCCCTCCCAGTCTATTAGGTTCCCTTCTAAGTCCAGCAGTCCCAGATACACAATAAGCTCACCCTCAGCCATGGTGCAGTGGCCTCTCCGCGCTCTCGCTGTCCACGGCTCTTTCCTTCATGGCAGGTGTTGTTGGCGGCTCTCGCATCTGGTCTGATGTCACTAGCAGCTCCGGCTCTGCGGCGATCCTCAGCTCTGTCACTCCATGCGGCGATGGCTCGTTGGGTGCGGCGGGCTTGGGCTTGCACTCCGCACAGTGGGGTGATGGGGGGCTGGGCTCTTTTATGCCATGATTTTATGATTTTAAGAAAACTTTCTGCTCCAATTTAATACTTTTTAAGGTCTTGAGTTGTCTAAAGGAGAATACTTATGCAATGTACTTATTTCAGTTTTTTATTTTTAATTAATTTACAAAGTTGTGACAATTCTGTTTTTGCTTGGTCAATATGGTGTATGGAGTGTAGATTGGTGTGGGAAAAAAGTAAATTTAAGCAGTTTAACATAAGGCAGCAACATAACAAAACGTGAAAACTGACTTCTGTTTTTGCAAATAAACTCTTCATATGATTTACTAATGCGTCAAGAAAAATAAACGTAATTTAACAAATATTTTCTTTCTTTTAAGCATAAACATAACAAATAATACTTTTTAATAAATATTTTAATACATATTTATTAAATAAGATGTAATATCTTGTGTCATTTCACTTTCTAAGAAAAGGTTTTTGTTTTGCTGTGTTTTGATAGTTTTTTAGTGGATAACAAGATAAAAATGCAGTGCACAGCGCAGTTACTCAGTGCTATATAGTAGTCTACTATAGTAGACATTTATATAAACTCTCTTCTACCTTCAGTTTTATCTTTCAGATATCAACCGTGTGAAGAGAATCTTTCTATCTGAACAACATCACATCCAGTTTAATTTCTCAGACATTTGAAGCAGATATCCAGGCATCTACGACCCATGAAAACTATCACGTCAATAGAATGTAACTGAGAAAAGGCCCATGTTTACTCCGGATTACAGTCGATGCGTGACCAGCCCTCAAAGATGAGCATTAGAGCAGCGAGGCAGTCGGTCGGCACCTGTGATGTGGATAATGAGTGTGTAGAACACCAAACACGAGTGTGAGGGCCAGATAAAGGATGAATTATAGATACGGCGCTCCAGGGCAAAACACTGCTGCAGGGGGAGAGATGGAGAATCTGGAGGAGTGTTCCTGGATAATGAATCCCACAGGCCACCGAGCGAACAGGCTGTATGGAGATCAGGAGCAGAGCAGCACTAGAAAGGGAATGTGACTTGTGGTGTGTTGGAGCATTCCCAGGTAATTGCAGTCAAGTTGCTGTGAATTGGAGGCCGTGTGTTCGGATCCTGGGTTTTTCTTCTGCTTTCAAACTTCTGAATGTGCTTGTCAGTGTATTTCATTTCACTACACTGAATTCTGAGCAACTTATTAAAACCGAACTATAGTACGTCAACTGTTTTCATCAGAGTTTCTATAGTTAAATAAAACTAAAATAGCATTAAAAAAGCATTTCCGTAACTTAAAAAAGTGGTAATTGAAATAAGATATTAAAAAAGTATTTATTTTATTTCAGCTAGTTGCCAAAGGGACATTTCTAATTTTCATTTAATTTAACTTAATGGACTAAAATAACTAAAACTAAAATTGAAATAAAAATTTATATATATATATATATATATATATATATATATATATATATATATATATATGTGTGACCCTGGAGCACAAAAGCAGTCTTAAGTCGCTGGGGGATATTTGTAGCAATAGCCAAAAAAAAAACATTGTATGGGTCAAAGTTATTGATTTTTCTTTTATGCCAAAAATCATTAGGATATTAAGTAAAGATCATGTTCCATGAAGATATTTTGTAAATTTCCTACCGTAAATATATCAAAACTTAATGTTTGATTAGTAATATGCATCGCTAAGAGCTTCATTTGGAGAACTTTAAAGATGATTTTCTCAATATTTAGATTTTTTTGCACCCTCAGATTTTCAAATAGTTGTATCTCGGCCAAATATTGTCCGATCCTAACAAACCATACATCAATGGAAAGCTTGTTTATTCAGCTTTCAGGTGATGTGTAAATCTCAATTTTAAAAAATGGAGCCTTATGATTTGTGGTCCAGGGTCACATATACAGTATATAAAACAATAAATGTTAAAGCTGCAGTCTGTAACTTTTTTGGTAAAAATGATCCGAAATCAATATTTGAGCAAGTACATAACCAGCCAGTGTTCAAAACTATCGCCTTACTTTAGCCCGATTCATAACGGTCAGCTTATAATAATGTTTTCTAATTTGAGTGGTACGGGTAGGTTTTTGCAGGAAATTCGAGCATGCTGCCGCGTCATTATGTCACGTCTGTAAACATAAAGAAGTTATCCCGGCTACTAGGCTATCTATCGCATGTGAGGATCCTGCAGGTGACGGATCGTTTATAGCCTTTTCTCACAGCAGCTGGAATAATTAAATGCATCATTTTGATGGCGGATTGTAATCCATAAACGATTATGTGTTTATGAAACACATGTGAATGAAATTAAATTATATTCCAGTTTTAAATGTGCTTCTGATTACAGATAGCCTGGGATTACAAAGATTTGTATTTTAAAGACAGCAAGTTCGAAGGGAGCATAATTAGCTTTTTGGGTTAAAAGAATTTCTTAATATGAAATTCAAATGCTATGACAATTAGATTAGACTGTGCAGAAATTGAAATCTACACGCTAATACACACTATACTCATAGTCACCAATGCTGATGTTGTAAACACTAATCATTTGAGAATAAAGTATAACAATAATAATCATTTGAATGGTTTGATGTGATATGAGCTAACCGATCTTTAGATTTAAACACCATTGTTTGCGAGATTTATGGTAATGCTTTATTCCTCAGATGGTCAGAACAAATGTGGCAGACTTGTTACTTGTTCAGATGGCAATATACGGTGAAAATTCTTATCTGGGTCATATTCCAAGGCGTAGGCTAGAATCTGTGTGTCACGGCGCGGTCAGGAAAGACACACCGTGTGAGCAAGGGGATTGTGAAGTACAGTGAATATCCACACCGGTGCAGTGACTGACTGCCACACATACTCTTCAGAACATTAGATTCATCCGCGCTGGAGCCGCGCCAGAGCACAACCCACGCAAGCTCGATAATTCAGCACACAGCTGCAATTCCAGGTTTTCAAACAGAGATGGCGACAAAGAGGCAAAACTTACTGACTGCAGCTTTAAATAAAATGAGAAATTAAAAAAATATATATATTTCACCTAGCTGCCAAAGAAACATTTTTTCTTTTTCTTTTTAATTTGGTTTAAATTGATGTACTAAAATAGCTAATACTAAAATTTAAATAAAAAATACAAATATAAATATAAAAACTATATAGACATGTTTAAAAAAATAATAATAATAATATAAAAATGACAATAAAATTACTAAAACATAACTAAATTGAAACAAAATAAAATTGTATTTATTTAGTTATTTACATAATTTTGAACCAATTAAATCGGAACCAATTAAACAATTTTGAATCCTGTGTGACTTTTCACATTTGAAATATTTTGTTAGATGCTGCTGTTCGTCACTTCTGTTTCCAACTCTTCTGTATTCTAAAATTATATTATTTGTATTATGTGTAGATTTACGTGTACAGCCTAATTGAGATGTATTAATTAAAAATCACTGCTTTTGTGCCAGAGAAATAAAACTTTGATTATAACTTCAATATACATAGCTACTTGATAGTACCTTGCATATTTTGCTTTCTCAAAAGAGTTGCTTGACTCAAAGTATAAGTAGTTTGTATTTTAACAAGCTACAGTTCTAAAGTATTTTCTTCAACACTGATTCCATGTGCTACACTCTTAAAAATAAAGGTGCTTCACGATGCCATAGAAGAACCTTTTTGTCTAAATGGTTCCATAAAGAACCTTTAACAACTGAAGAACCTTTCTGTTTCACAAAAGCTTCTTTGTGGCGAAAGAAGGTTCTTCAGATTATAAAAAGGTAAGAAAGAGATGGTTCTTTAAAGAACCTTTGACAGAATGGTTCTTTGTGGAACCAAAAAATTGGTTCTTCTATGGCATCGCTTGAAGAACCTTTTGAAGCACCTTTATTTTTAAGAGTGTATTTTGTTTCAGTTTGTGCCCAACTCTCCATTTTCTCCTCACAGCTCCATTGTTGTGCTCTTCTGATCAAAATTTAAAATAAAAAATGAATGGACAGATTCAACTGGAGGCCATCTACGGGACTGCTGAACTGATGCTGAGAAATACTGAGCAAAAACCCACAGCTCTGCTTCATTCGTGAGAACAGACAGATTTACATCTCTCAAACACTGATGAGTTTGTTGAGAAAACTAAATTGCATTTTGGACATGCAGTTTTTTGTTCTACCAACTTCAACTCTGTTAAGATAGTAAGAGGTTTTTCTTGAGTGCTAAATTATTATTTCTTAAGGATGACGTCATCATGATTTAGTGCACTGGATTGATGGTAGATAAATTATTAAATGTGACCCTGGTCCACAAAACCAGTCATAAGGGTCCATTTTTCCGAAATTGAGATGTATACATCATCTGAAAGCCGAATAAATAAGCTTTCCAGTGATGTATGGTTTGTTAGGATCGGACAATATTTGGCTGAGATACAACTATTTGAAAATCTGGAATCTGAGGGTGCAAAAAAATCTAAATATTGAGAAAATCATCTTTAAAGTTGTTCAAATGAAGTTCTTAGCAATGCATATTACTAATCAAAAATTAAGTTTTGATATATTTATGGTAGGAGATTTACTAAATATCTTCACGGAACATGATCTTTACTTAATATCCTAATGATTTTTGGCATAAAAGAGAAATGTATAATTGTGACCCATACAATGTATTGTTGGCTATTGCTACAAATATCCCCCAGCGACTTAACACTGCTTCTGTGCTGCAGGGTCACAAATTCTAAAAACATTTTTCAGTCAGTAATAGTAATTTGCAACAGTAGAAACGTTTGTTATGGAATTTATGATTAATAACTGTTCTTTAGTGGGATTTTTTGAACAACAGCACTGTATTTGAAACGCTCTCTTGTGCCTAAAACAGCGTTTGCCCATCGGACATCAGTAGCAGACGTTCTCTCATCTCTGGTTCTTGGCTCTGGTTCCAGGAGGTTTGAAGTGCCCTGAAATTCGCCTGCAGACGTCTATCAGGCAGAAACAAATACAATCCCAAATCAAAACAACAAGCGGCGCGCTTTGAACCAAAACACACACACGCGTCCCTCTGCTGAAGGCAGCGAATCCATCGCCAACCTGGACCTCTTCCAACACAGCTCTGATTTACAGCAAACGGCTTGATCTGGAGTGAAGACAGGCACTGCACACTCGTGATAACATAGATAGATAGATACATAGATAGATAATGTGGAGAGGAGGATAGGTACACTGGTAGATAGAACTCTTGATATGTTAGAAACAAGATACAGTAGATAGATATGTAGATAGCTTGACAGATAGATGCTCTGGTTGTTTTCTAGTAAAACACACACAGTATTATTAAGGTTTGTGTGTGATGAAATGTGTGTGCGTGTGTGTGTGTGAGATGAGAGAATCTCACGGCTGCTCGGCTCTGTGCAGATATGTGTGTGTGTGTGTGTGTGTGTGTGTGTGTGTGTGTGTGTGTGATTTGAGCGGCTGAGCTTCCACTTCAAAGGTGTGTCGGGGGATCCGGGTCTCAGCTCGCCTTCATGCGCTCCAGAGCAGAGTGGCCATGTAAATTTCATGACCTGTCTTTCTCACACACACACACACACACACACACAGAGTCTCTCCAATAGTGTGACGGATATCAGCGGCCTGCCAGCTGTCAGCCGCTTCTGTCTTTTTCGATTTCTCCCGTTCTTTATGTTTCTCATTACCTCTGTATTTTGTCTCTGAAGGGCTTCAGTCTGTCAGCCTGTGAGCCGCCAGATTCCCTCCATCACATCGCACACTATTAGAGATTTTAGGCACAGAGCGCTTGTGTTCTGCTTCCAGTTCTGTGTCGATCTGTTATTTCTGTGCACCGGTGTGGTTTGATTTATTTGCGGTTGATGGACAGTGAGATTTCATCTTCATCCAACCTCTCACACTCACGCTTTCCATCTGTGTGTCGTGAAAATAAAGTTTAACAGATCGTGACCCTTTAGTATGGAAGCTTATTTCCGGCACAGAATAAAAAAGGTATTTGCAACTATTTATGTCTTAATTCTGAATTTATATCTCAAAATTTTGACTTTTTTTCTCATAATAGTAAGGGAAAAAGTCTGAATTGTAAAATAAAATGTCGCAACTACCTTTATGGTGGAAAAAAGGCAGAATTACGAGATATAAACTCAGAATTGTGAGATGTTAACGTTGCAAGATAGAAACTGTTTTGTTACATGGTGGAAACAAAAAACCTGAAAGATGTCAACTCTGAATTTAGAGAAAAAGAGGTCAGGATTGTAAGATAAAAATATGCAACTACTTGAATTCCATGGTGGAAAAAATAGAATTATGAGATGTAAACTAAATGTTAACTCACAGTTTGCAAGATATAAACTTGCTAGAGAAGAAACTCAGGATTGTGAGATAAAAAGCCACAGTTACCTTTATTATTATTATTTTAATTATTATTATTATTTTATATTTTATTTTATTTTTTGCAGAATTTCAAGATTGAGCTTGAAATAAAAGAATTCTGAGGGAAAAAGTCAGGATTGCAGATATAAGCTCAGATTGTAGTTGCAACATTTTATTTCACAATTCAGATTTTCTTTTTCTTGAAATATTTAGTTTATGTCACAATTTTGACTTTTTTATATTAATTTGGAGAATTGCAAGATATAAACTCAAAATTCCGAAAAGTCAGATTTGGGAAATATAAACTCGCAATTGGGAGGAAAAAGGTCAGAACTGAAAGATAAAAAGCTGCCGTTACCTTTTTTCTCGTAATTCAGAGGAAAAACTCTGAATTGTGAGGTATAAATTCAGATTTGTGAGATGTTATATTGCAATTTGAGAGATACAAACTCTCAGTCCTAAGAAGAATCGCAATTACCATTATTATTTTTTATTGCAGAATTTCAAGAGATAAACTCAGAAGTCAGAGAAAAAAGACTGTAATTGTGTTTGTAATTTATTTCACAATTTGGACCTTTTTTCTTGAAATTCTGAGTTTATGTCTTACAATTTGGTCTTTCTTCCTCGTAATTCAAAGGGAAAAGTCAGAATTGTGAGATATGAACTCACAATTGTGAATCTGAAATGTGAGATAATTTTATTTTTTTTTTTGCAGAAATAAGCTTCCAAACTTTAGAGCAGGACCACAAATCTACAATACGTATGATACATACAAGAAACTACTCCAAGTCCAGAAGAAAGGCCTGAAGTTCAGGTAAAACAATAGTAACCAGTTTTACTAAAGCAGTTTAATTTATTTGAACCAGGTTGATGACTAAACCAGAGAAAACTTCTCCTTGTTTTACAGTTTCCCGGGATGCATTGCCGATTACACACGGCATCCCAGCGCTGTTTCCAGCAGGAGGAGGTGAAACATGTGGAGCTCAGTCCAGTTCTCTGATCTCAGGTCCAGACAAACACAAAGGCTCCATTGATCCAAGCCAGAGTAAAAGTGAGTCCTAAGCCTGTGATTTTGAAAATCTGTCAATATATCTGAATGCGAGCAGCAGCTGGCCTCGAGCAGAACCGTGAGCATCTGCCGGCTTCCCCTCATGAGATCCGATCTTCAAGTCTGGCGTCAGACTTTCCGGATCGCCTCTTTGAACTCGGATCCATAGAGGTGTGTCCTCTGTGCCGAATCAAGCTTGAGAAAGCAGTGAGATGTTCACTGCTGATCACGTGACACAAGCATCTCAATCCCTCGGAGATACTCGGCTCCATCCAGTGTGTGTGTGAGGCTTATATTCTCTTCATCTTGATGTGTGATGATTTATTCATCACTACTATTGCATAGAAAACAAAACATATGCTAGAAATGCATTAAAGCCAAGTGGAGTGTCTAGAACCCACTTCTATCTTTCTAAATTACTGTAACAAGTTGCGTATCGCTTTCATAAAACAATGGCAATAGCAAAATGATAAAAGGCAGCCATGTTTATATCTCTGTTGTCATTGTGCAGATTGTAAATGCATTTATTATTATTATGATTAAATGCTATTTATTGAACCTTTTCATAATTCCACTTATATTGCAGGTCAAAAGTTTGGAATAATTATGATTTTTCTTCTTATTTATGTTTTTGAAAGAAGACTTTTAATGCTCACTAAGGCTGCGTTTATTTGATCTAAAATACTTTAAAATTGTGAAATATTATTCTAATTCAAAACAGCTGTTTTCTATGGGAATATCTGTTAAACTGTAATTTATTTCTGTGATCAAATCTGTATTTTCAGCATCCTTACTCCAGTCTTCAGTGTCACATGATCTTCAGAAATCATTCTAATATGCTGATTTGCTGCTCGAGAAACATTTCTGATTATTATCAATGTTGAAAAGAGTTGTGGAGTTTATTTCAATCAAATAAATGCATAATTATAGTCTTGATGAGCATAAGAGGGCTTCTTTCAAATCAGCATATTATACTGATTTCTGAAGATCATGTGACACTGAAGACTGGAGTAATGATGCTGAAATTTCAGGTTTGATCACAGAAAAGAAAATAGAAAACAGCTATTTAAAATGATAAAAAATATTTTGCATTACTACTGTATGTTTGATCAAATAAATGCAGCCTCGGTGAGCAGAACAGACCTCTTTCAAAACATTACAAAATATTTTACATGACTGCTCATGTATTTTTAAAATCAATTATGGGAAAGTAGAAGTGGAAATTTTATGAGATGTTCAATAAATAATTTTAACTAGATTAAATACTGAGAAGTATCACAAAATAGTATTTTTCTAGTCAACATTTATCATGCTTTGTTGATATCTTTGATACATTTTTTTTGCTAAGCTTGTAACGTGCATTCTGAGATTTCCTTTATTTTCTACAAAGGATACATGCAATACTGCCTTTTATGCATTCTTAGAATAGAGCATAAATACTGTATTCTGCCTGCTGTAGTGCACATATGATGCTGTCTATTCAGCTCGCTAAGTTTTGGAACAGAGCACTTATTTAAGGGGCCTTTGGGCCCCACTGTCTTTTATCTCAAGGCCCCTAAAATCCCCGATTATGTGGTCTCTGTTCACGTTTACTGAAAACAGCGGCTGCAGTCTCTGAATCCTTCCCTATCGGTCATTAAAGGACTATTAAACGAATAGTTCATCGCTTACATCACTCCAGATGATCATTCCTACAATGCCATTTAAATACTGGAAGTTACCGGCCAACTGGCAAACGCGTTTTATTTACTCGCTGAAGCCAGTTTTTACTCTCTTTGGCGTTGGCGGGTGTTAACGTTGGACCCTGTGAACATTCAGGATTGCCGAAGTTTGACTGCAAGCCCTAAATGATGATAATGGTTCCAAACGTTTGCTATTATTGTACTAAAGAGACCCGCTGGAAAGTCTGCGTAGGTTCACGTTTGATTTTTGGGATCGGGAATAACAGTCAGTCGCATGTCTGAAACGGGACACCCACAAAACCCAAATCAACCTGTCAAACTTCATCCGAACGCGTTTGGCAGTGAATTTACCCTTTATGACAAACACATGGCGGGCGTTGAGGAATACGATCCATCTCAAACAGCGCAAACACCTGTAGTTCCTATAGATCCCCTGCTCCGTCATTCACAAAAGTTAGTTTTGGACTGATTCTTTTGTTTTGAAGCGTAGATGGTCAGATAGACGGAGGTTGGGGTTACATGCAGTTTTCACTGTTCAGCATTGGGCTTTGGAGTCCTTTACTTCTTTTCAAAATATTAATAGGAGAATTTTTTTATTTTATGATTTGACAATATTCTACTATCATTCAAATTGAATGAGCCGTGCAAGGGACATAGCAAAATAGCATGCATCCTCTTACACAAAACTAAAAAAAATCTAGAAAATGTATCTAAAGAGCCAAGTAATGCTTTTGTTATGAATATAAAAATGTAGCCTAATATAACACACCCTTTCATAGTCATTTTTATGTTAAGTTATCATGGCCAATTACTTATTTATGTACAGGACACCAAGAGGCACCCTACAGTGATATTGGCCCTATTAATAACTGAGCACCAATAATAATTAAGCAGCAAATCAGCATATTAGAATGATTTCTGAAGGATCATGTGACACTGAAGACTGGAGTAATGATGCTGAAAATTTTTGATTACAGAAATAAATTACACTTCCACACATATTCTCATAGAAGACATCTGTTTTGAATTAGAATAATATTTCACAATTTTTACTGTATTTTCTATAAATGCGGTCTTGGTGAGCAGAAGAGCTTTCATTAAAAACATTTAAAAATCATTTCAAATGTTTCCCAACTTTAGACAAGTACTGTATGTTCAGTCTAACTTTATTGTTCTAAAGCAAACCAGATGCACAGCATTAGTTCTTCCGCTATGTTAGATTATAGTAGCGCATTTGTAGCTCATCAGATACATAATGACACACTGGTTTCTCTAAAACACTTTCTTTGTAGCAAATTAACACTCTCACTGGCTGCTGGGAAAATAACAAAGAAATAACACTGGCTTAACGTCACACCAAAACACGCCTCCTCCTGCTTCAGGTGTCACGTCCCAAGAAACAATATAAACCCGTCCATCACACACCACAACAAAAGATCCTCTGTATCTCTTATTCCCTATTGTTTGGAGTGAAATCTGTTCCAGGGATTGGCTGGTATCCGCAGACAGCTGGACTCTGCTTCTCCTCGCTGATCAAAGTCTCAAAGCCCAATAAGATACTCAAGCCATGATTTCATCCCACCGCAACCGGACCCTGTGTTAATTGTGAACATATGCAAAACTCCAAAGCCAAAACAGTATCAAAACACTCTTGTTTGTGCACTTTTTGGTGAACATATAGCAGAGCATGCTCGTAGATCTCTGACTGCACTTGAAACACATTACTTAAAGCATTTATGTATAATGCATTATGAAGGTATTCATAATGTACATGCATTTTATCTTTATATGTATTATATAATGTAATGCGTTATATCTTTTCATCAATAATTGCAACCACAGTTAAAATGCATTATAATATTTGAAGGTTGGTTTGTTGTGTTTTAATGCATTTTACTTTCTAAAGGTGTAACGATGAATGGAAAAGTATTTTAATGGTTTATAACTGTGGTTACAATTATTCATAAGAAGGCATAATTAATGCATTAAAACTACTTTTATGATGTATTAGGCTATATATAGAGGCTTTAAGTATTTTTTGGCAAAAGTAGTGTTTGGGTAGCACGTTACAAGTAACACCAGTTACGTAATCAGATTACCTTTTTCAAGTAACTAGTAAAGTAATGCATTACTTTTTAAATTACCTGAATTATTCATTTCACTTTTGGTGTGAAAGGGCTTTTATATTTGCCAAAAAACCATTTTTTTTATATTAATAACAAACAAGCAAGCCCAGCCCAGAAGTAATGCAAAAGTAACATAATGCATTACTTTCCATAAAAAGTAACTAAGTAACACAATATTGTAATGCATTAGTTTTAAAAGTAACTTTTTCCAACACTGATGTAAAGTCTGAAAAATGTATCAAAATTAAGCAAGTTTATGCTTCAAATAATAAAATTATCTGTCAGTGGGGTCAAAACCAAACAAACTTGTTTTCTCTTTGAATTAAGTATATTTTTCTGAGCCTATTGGCAGATGTTTTTCCGTGTTTTATGCATAAACTCACTTAATTTTGATGCTTTTTTTTTTCAGAACACAAGTACTGGATTTTGTACTGAAATACAAGGCTAAAATACTGAAGAAGAAAATAATTTTTTTGCAGAGTATTTCTGTTTCCAGGCCTTTTTTGTGTTTGAGTTTTTGCCTCGTGTTGGGTTTTATCAGCAGACGTGTATCTAGGTCAGCCCGTGTTTTCAATGCCGCGGGTCATAACTATCTAAAATCCAGCTGTTGTCCAATTTTAGATTTGTTTCTTTTGGGTTTGTAAAGTTTTAACCTCTGAGCAAGTCATTTTATGGCTGATTCAGTGGCTTCTGTTGTTGCCCAGGGTGAAGGAGTTATAATAAATCTCTTTCGCTCTGAAGGGCTTGAGCCCAGAAAGACATGATTGGTTATACTTGAAGTTTAATCTCGGCTTGGAAGCAACCGCCCCACTGTTTTGGGTAAACATCCCCAGAATTCAGATCTCCGCAGGGGGAAAAACTGGGTTCGTAACAGAGGTTCAACCAATTCTGAGAGGCATTAGGAGAAAACTAATGAGACGAGAGTCTGGGATCCTGCAGCGAGCCCAATATAATCAAAGACGTAAAGCATTTGGCAGCGAGTTCTTCGCATTGTGTTGAAGGGTTGTAATGAGGAGACACGGCTGTGTTTTCCAAAAACAAACCCTTTCAAGTCTTTCCTGATTTATGGCGAGGCACATACAGTAGCTGTTTTGTTTTCCAGATGAATTGTATTTACTAAATTTTATCGGGGAGAACAAACGCAATGATTAAAACCTCTGCCGTCTCTTCCCATGACACTCGTTACGTGCTAACTCTCTTAGTATGCATTCAAATGTTAATAAGCTCTGATAAAGTATACCATAATATGACCGCACAATCATCTCCTGCTTCGTTTTACAGCATTGTTTTAAGGTTTAACACATTCTTGAGCTTTAACCTGAAAGCTGCGTCCAACAAAAACAACTTGATTCTGTCAAACGGGTTTCAGTAAAGAGACCTGCACCTGCAAAAGTCATCAAAAAGATGGCTCAGGGATGTTAAACCAGCACTACCTGGCATAAACCAGCTGGCAATGGAAAATGTTTTGTCAGAAGTGCAAAAAGATTTAAAAATAATGCATTCAAATATCTTAAAGTCAGCATGAACTGCAAAATATAATCTATTTTCTAAATGCATGTTATGGATCTTATTGATTGTGAACAATTCATCTGTGCATATTTTTCCAAAAACTATTTTCTTTTTTAAAATGTATTTCAATTGCATTAGAATTGAAATAATAATATAGTCGCTATACGTTTTTGCATAATTTTGAGAAATCACTGCATAAAATGTTCTTCCTCATATTTTTGTCTTATTTTCCAACACAAATATCTAAATATCTGTCCAATTTTAGATTTGTTTCTTTTGGGTTTGTAAAGTTTTAACCTCTGAGCAAGTCATTTTATGGCTGATTCAGTGGCTTCTGTTGTTGCCCAGGGTGAAGGAGTTATAATAAATCTCTTTCGCTCTGAAGGGCTTGAGCCCAGAAAGACATGATTGGTTATACTTGAAGTTTAATCTCGGCTTGGAAGCGACCGCCCCACTGTTTTGGGTAAACATCTCAAGAATTCAGATCTCCGCAGGGGGAAAAACTGGGTTCGTAACAGAGGTTCAACCAATTCTGAGAGGCATTAGGAGAAAACTAATGAGACGAGAGTCTGGGATCCTGCAGCGAGCCCAATATAATCAAAGACGTAAAGCATTTGGCAGCGAGTTCTTCGCATTGTGTTGAAGGGTTGTAATGAGGAGACACGGCTGTGTTTTCCAAAAACAAACCCTTTCAAGTCTTTCCTGATTTATGGCAAGGCACATACAGTAGCTGTTTTGTTTTCCAGATGAATTGTATTTACTAAATTTTATCGGGGAGAACAAACGCAATGATTAAAACCTCTGCCGTCTCTTCCCATGACACTCGTTATGTGCTAACTCTCTTAGTATGCATTGAGATGGTAATAAGCTCTGCTAAAGTATACCATAATATGACCGCACAATCATCTCCTGCTTCGTCTTACAGCATTGTTTTAGGGGTTTAACACATTTTTGACCTTTCAACTGAAGGTTGCATCCAACAGAAACAACATGATTCTGTCAAGTGGGTTTCAGTGTCCATCTGGAGAGATGTGCATCTGCAAAAAGTCGTCAAAAGGAGCTTTTTGTCCCTGTTGTGATGTTAAACCAGCACTAACTGGCATAAACCAGCTGGCCTTTGCAGCAATGGAAAATGTTTTGTCAGATGTGCAAAGAGATTTAAAAAAACTGCAGACAAACATCTTAAAGTGAGCATGAACTGAATTGACCTAATATTTTCCTATATTTATCTGTTTTCTAAACATGTTACTGATCTTATTGTGAACAGTTCATCCATGCATGTTTTTCCAGAAACTAATTTATTATTTTTGCATTAAAATCGAAATACAAAAATACAACTTGATTGGAAATCACTGCAAAAAAGTGCTGTTCTTCCTCAGTATTTTGTCTTGTTTTCCCAGTATATCTAAACATTCTTAAGATGCATTGACTAGAGATGCAAAATGACATAAAATAGTGAAAAAATGATCAAAATGAAATGAGTTCATGATTAAAACATCTGTTAAATAGGTCAGAAAAATAAACTTAATTCAAAGGGAATCAAGAAATCAACTTTTCTGACCCAAGTGTCAGATATGTTTCTCGTTTTAATCATAAACTTACTTTATATTATAGTCTAAGTTTTGCTAAACCAGCATAAACCAGACATGGGAAAATGTTTTGGCAGATGTGCAAAGGGGTCTAAAAAAGGGGTCTATTTTCTAAATGCATGTTATTGATCTTATTGTGAACGGTTCATCTGTGCATTTAAAAAATATATATATATATATTTGCAGTTTTTGTATAATTTGACAAAATAACAACTTGACAGGAACTCACTGCATAAAATGTTCTTCTTCAGTGCTTTTGTCTTAATATCTAAACATTCTCAATATCTAAAATGCATTTACTTGAGATTCAAAATGACATAAAATATGATCAAAATTAAGTAAGTTCATGCTAAAATAAAATGATAATAAAATAATTTAAAAACATAAAAAATATATATTAAAAACTTAATTCAAAAGGAAAAGAGATGGACTTTTCTGACCCCATTGTCAGATGTTTTTCTCGTTGAAGCATAAACTAAACTCACTTCATTTTATAGTCTAAACCAGCATAAACAAGTTTTTTGTCAGGTGTGAAAAGAGGTTTAAAAAATAGTGCAGATAAACCTCTTAAAGGGTAGGTTTGCAGTTTTCAACCAGCTTTGTATTGTTACACTGTGGGTGATATAAGTAAGTGACCTGCATCAAGACATCCCTGTTTATTTTGACCACTCCAGGACTTCTGTGAAAACTACAAATCATACTTTCTCATTTTTGTATCCTCTCTCGTGGATAGTCTGATTGAGCCCAGTGCATTATGGGTGTTGAAGTTTTCTTACCTTTTTCTGGCCCCAGCCCTTTTTCTTTGTTTTCTCCAAAATGCTTAAAACGTGCCAACGTCAGAAAAATAAACTTAATTCAAAGGGAAAACAAGCATTTTTTGTGTGTTTTTTTTTATGCATCTTGTTGTGACTCATTTGGGCCTTTTTTAAAGAAATATCTTGACATGATAATGTTTAACCAGAATTGCATAACTGAGTGAATAAAACCAAGTCCTGCCCTACATTTTCAATAATCAAAAATTAAATAAAAAGATGTGTCACTACTTCTGCTACATCGCAACTTCGCAACTTGATGCACTCCTTAATATACTTTATTTACATCTGTATATTTGCATTTATATTAAACATTTATGTTTGCATGTCCAAGGTGTTTTTGAATGTCTCACATGTGTCTCTTGTGTTGATTTCAGCTCCATTAGGAGGGTGTGGGGCGTTCATGTATCTTCTCCGTGGCCTGGCTGGGTGTTGACGAGATGGTCTGTTGTAAATAAATGATGAGCAGATCTGTTTACAGACACACACAAAAGCTGGAAGACATTCCCAGGGTGTAGGATGCCCTGCCCGCAGGCCTTCAGCATTCACAGGTTCGACGAATCCTCAAAGGTGAGAACCAGATTTAGACAAGACCAGCAAACAATACTGAGCTCAGGAGATTTGCAGACTATTGAAACTTTTTTTTTTTTTTTGCATGAGGATTTGGGTCATGTGATCTCAACATGTCGGCTTCCATGAGAGACCCTCTCATGTACTGTACACTACCAGTCAAAAGTTTTTGAACAGTAAGTTTTTAATGTTTTTTAAAGAAGTCTCTTCTGCTCACCAAGCCTGCATTTATTTGATCCAGAGCACAGCAAAAACAGTAAAAATGTGAAATATTTTTACTATTTAAAATAACAGTTTTCTATTTGAATATATTTTAAAATATAATTTATTCCATCATTACTCCAGTCAATATTCTGATTTGCCGCTCAAGCAACATATATATTATTATTATTATGTTAAAAACAGCGGAGTAGAATTTTTGCAGGTTTCTTTGATGCATAAAAAGTTCAGAAGAACAGCATTTATCTGAAATAGAAATCTTTTCTAACATTATAAATGTCTTTATCATCACTTTTGACCCATTTAAAGCATCCTTGCTTAATAAAAGTATTTATTTCTATAATTTATTTCCCCCCCAAAAATAAAAAAATTATATTGACTCCAAGATTTCAGTGTATAATGTTATAAAAGCTTTTTATTTCAGAAAAATGCTGATCTTTGGATCTTTCTATTCATCAAAGAATCCTGAAAAAATTGTACTCAACTGTTTTAAATATTGATAATAATAAAAAATGTTTATTGAACAGCATATTATTCTGATTTCTGAAGATCATGTGACACTGAAGACTGGAGGAATGATGCTGAAAATACAGCTGCGCATCACAGGAATAAGTTACACTTTATAATATATTCAAATAGAAAGCAGTTATTTTAAATAGTAAAAAACATTTCACAATATTACAGCTTTTGCTGTATTTTTGATCAAATAAATGCAGGCTTGGTGAGCAGAAGATAATTCTTTAAAAAAAACATAAAAAATCTTACTGTTTAAAAACCTTTGACTGGTCTATAAATAAATCAGCTATTTATTATAAAAATACAACAAAATAAGTTTTAAAAACAGAACTTTAATAGGTTGCTGATTTGAGTCTTCCCATTCCCATCTTATGTGAGTGAAATCATTTTAATGTTATTTTCTCGTGAAATACTACTCATTAAAAATTCTAAAACTCTTTTTAATAAATAATAAAATGACTTGTGTACCTCGCTTTGATAGTTTGTAGCTAATGTAATGACTTGATCTGAATATGAGATTGTAGGAAAAGTCTAACTTTAAATCCTTTGCCACAAACCAATGCGATCTCTCACAAAAGTATTGCATTTGTATTCAGTCGATAAACATTTGCATTCGGTTGATTGGTCACAATACAGTCTTGCAAAATCATTGAGTTCCCCCTGCAAAAAGTTTGCAATCTCTTGCATAGCATTTGCATTCCGCTGGGAAATTTTGCATTCAGAATAAACATTAAACATTTGCATTTGGTTGCAAAATTTTTGTTTTCCCCAAGAAACCTTGCATTCTTTCGCAAAACAATTGCTTTCTCACAAAAGTATTGCATGTCACCCAAAAAAACGTTGCATTTTCTTGCAAAAGCATTGTGTTCTTCAAGAAACTTTGTGTTCAGTTGATAAATATTTGCATTTGGTAGCCAAAAATCTGTGTTCGATCACAAAACATTTGCGTTCCCCCGAGAAACTTTCAGTCGGTTGCAAAACAGTTGCACTCTCTCTCAGAAGTATTGCATTTCCTCAAGAAACCTTGCATGCTCTCACAAAACATTAGCGTTCACCTGTGCATTTACAAAAGTATTGCATTGCATTCCTCCAAGAAACTGCGTTCTCTTGCAAAACATTTGCATTCCGCTGAGAAACTTTGCGATCTCTTGCAAAACAAATTTGCTATGCCCCAAAAAACTTTGCATTCGGTGATAAAACAGTTGCATTCTCACCTGAGAAACTTTGTGTTTGGTTGCTAAAGTATTGCAATCCTCTAAGAAACTTTGCATTCTCTCACAAAACATTTGTGTTGCCCTGAGAAACTTTTTTTTGTTCGCAAAACTTTTGATATTCCTTGAAAAACTTTGCATTCAGTCTCAAAACAGTTGCATTCTTTCCCAAAGGTATTGCATTCCTCCAAGAAACTTTGTGTTTACCTGCAAAACCACTGACATTTTTTCACAAAAGCTTTGTGAATAAACGCAAAGTTTCTCCAGGGAACGCAAATAATAATAACTTTTATATTTTTTTATCCCATCTAATCTTTTCTTTACCATCACCTTGTCCCATATCTTGAGGATTTCTGTGGAGTTTTTCACGGGAAATGTGGGATTGTTTTGTTCAGACTGCCGTGGAAAACCATCTCAAAGATTTTAGATCTGACGGCCTGCCAGGAACACACTCTCACACACTCTCTCTCTCACTCACACACACACACACACACACACACACACACACAGTCATTGTCTGGTACGGGTGCATCCGCGCTTCC
>NW_015506171.1:509814-513406 GCF_001515645.1 Sinocyclocheilus grahami
CACACACACACACACACACACACACACACAGACGCACACACACACACACACACACACACACACACACACACAGACGCACACACACACACACACACACACACACACACACACACAGACGCACACACACACACACACACACACACACACACACACACAGACGCACACACACACACACACACACACATACACCATGATGGTCCAATAAAGGTTTGTTCAATCATCTAAGAAAATACCCAGCTAACATTTTTAGAACGTTCTGACAAGGTTTTTTCATCGTTACAAACAAACATTCTTCCAGTGACATTAATAGAATGTTTGTTTAAAGTTATCGGGTCTTTAATAATATTCTCAAAATATTACCACAAAAACATTGTTTATGAAATTCCTTCTTTGAAACGTTTTAGTTGGCCTAACATAAAATATTTTCAAACAACATTTGTTTCCGTCACAATTAAGTTGTACAAAATTATTTCTGTATGTTCTCTGAACGTTTGGAACGCCTTAATTTTTTTTTCTTGGTTATGCAAACATTGGGGGAACATTAACTTTAACATTAACATTAACATTTATGGAAGCTGAAGAATTTTTTTATTTTTATTAATTAATTAATTAATTAAATCATAAAAATTTCAAACTAAAATAAATAAAACAAGATAAGATAAAAATATAATATTTTAATCAAAAAAGATCAAATATATTTAAAAATAATTATAAATTAAATATTTCTTTACCTGCATGTCATGTGACCACTGATGATCATCAGCGAACTATGAACATACAACTGTTGTTAAATGAATTTAAAACATAAAATCTAAGGGATACTTGAAATATTTTGTTTGGGAATCCCTGATGTAGAAAATAATAATGTGTGTGTTTTGTTTAATATTTTAAAATAAACTACAATACCAATAATAGTTATCACTTTCACTCTTAATTAACGTTTTGTTCTAAGAATATTTTGCTAACGTTACCATTAAGTTATAAAAATATTACTTCTGAATGTTTTCTGAACATTGAGAAAATCTTAACGTTTTTTTTTCGGAATGTTTAGAGAACATTCAAAAGTAACATTTCCATTATGTTTGCAAACTGATAAATGGAATGTTTCCTTCATGTTCACACAACCAAGAAAAAGAAGGGAAAAAAAACATTTTCAAACAAAAAAATATTTTCAGAACTTCATGGAAAAGTTAGCAAAACATTCTCGGAACATTTTTTGCTAGCTGGGTTTCTACCGTAACAAATAACATTCCTGTAGAGCGTGATGCTCGCAACTCCAAGGTCATGGGTTTGATTCTTAGGGAGTGCATGAACTGATCAACCTTTAATGCAATGCACGTCACTTTGAATAAAAGCATTTGCTAAATGCATAAATGTAAATGTAAGCCAGCAACAGTGCTGAAGAAAGTTCATTTTAAAAGTAATGCATTAAAATATTGCGTTGCTCCCTAAAAAAGTAACTAATTACCTTTTCATGAAAAGTGTTAATTTTGCGTTACTTTTTACATAGAGATTTTCATGTTAACATTTAATTATCGCAGGTTCGCATCATATTCTGAGTTTGCATTTTTACTGTTTTTATTGATTTTGAGCAATACTGAATCTGTTTTTGTGCAAGTGAGATGAGTAAATGCGTGTTGACACGAGATGCACATGAGAGACTCAACAATTCATTTCAATATACTTAATTGCAGCCAAACTGAATTATGCATCTTAGAATAATGCACTGGATGTCTTAAAATGCAGCTCACTGGATCCTCTGTGTTTCTGACTGACCTCACTGGCCTCGATTCTCTCCAGTAATTCAATGAACGGCTGTTTTTCATCTCTCCAGCCGACTGCTATCAGCCCGACCGCGGCTGTATTTATTCGCTGCCTTTGGCTGTGATATTTCCCCATAATGATTCCGAGAAAAACTAAAAAAACATTTACATTTTTTCCAGCCAAAGCAGGACATAAACTCACTTCCTCTGATCTGCATTGGAGAGGTTGAGCGAGCGCCAGTGGGAAGAAGTTCTGGTTGAGAAAGAGGCTGATTTCCGGCTTCTCCTGACCTTTGACCTCGTTCTGCTTTGATCTCTGTACCGAGAGAAGATGTGAGTGTGTGTTGCTTGCTGGATTCAGTGCAGCGTCATGCAGCGTTTGTCTTTTAGAGATTGTGAAATGATTGAATTACTCATCGTTTTGTCATCTGTTAAGCAAGCTTGTTGTTTTACTGCCAAAATGAACATTCATCAAGAATCAAATGGGAGCAAAAATTATTGTAAAGAAATGAAATGTAGCAGATCTTCAGCTGTTGGTTGGTAACTTTAATGGGAACTGAAATATTACGTGGTTTAAGAATTAATAACGGAGGCTCGCTGATGCAATGCAAGCAATTCAAATGTAGACATACAAAAAAATGTATGTGTTGTGAATCATGTTTTCTGACAACTTTACCATCAGAAGTTCATCTAGGACATTTTCTCAATGCACTTGCTAATTCCGGGCTCTGCGTATGGGATTATACATTTCTATAATTGATACAAAAAATAAAACGATATGTTATGTAGCTGTCCACTTTCTCTTTGAAAATGAATGAGGTGTGAAAGTCACATGCACAAATGTACACACACATTAACTAACGTTACCTGAGCCTGTCAAGCAGACGACAAATCTTGATTTATGTGTTTAGATTTAAGTCAAACGGCTTATTCGCATCAGATTAAAACAACATCTAATCTCATCTGTGCTTTACACACAGAACTGTGAAAAGTGTGTTTTCAGGAAACCTCGTCTCCAATTTAAAGGATTCAAAGTGAGCAAAACAAAGAACAAGTCGAGTTAATATGGGCACCTAGAGGAAAAATGACCAAACTCAACTTACGAAACACGACACACTGCATTTCTCCAGCTAACAAAGATGCCTTTCAGCAAACCGCCCTGAAATAAGGTTCATATTAAGACTCATTTTCAGCATGGAAAGATCCAGATTCAAAATGTTCCGGAAATTATAAAAATTAGAGATGAATCAAATCTGCTGGAACAAAGGGGAGACTGAGGAGGAACGCTGACCGGAGGGGCCTGGAAGTTTGTCCGGATGCAAGGAAACAGTAGTAAGGAACAAAGCGTAATCGCACAACGATAACGTTGTTATCAAGATGGGCGCGTAGCATTTGAACTCACTCAGATGTGTTCCCAGGCCCGAGACCAACAGGTTATCTCTGTCAAGCAAAGGTTTTCCTTTCTGCCCTGAGAACACTTCATAGGAAGCAAAAATCCTGCTAAAGATGATCCGACTGTGTGTGTGTGTGTGTGTGTGTGTGTGGTTTTGTGCAAAGCTTGTTTTCAATTCATAATTGCTTTGGCCTGCTGTATGAAAGCAGTTCCATCTGCTGGAACCACGCATGCGAGGTGAGAGACGGGAACATGCACACACTATAAATGCAAAAGAGTGTGCAGATAAACTAATGCTGGAGATCATGCATGCTCACAGGCGTATAACACACTGAACACACAGCTTCAGGGCTTCTGTAATACAACTCGCTGATCACAATGAGATCACACACAGCGCTCATGCAGCTCAACACACACACACACACACACACACACA
>NW_015506171.1:514707-525031 GCF_001515645.1 Sinocyclocheilus grahami
CACACACACACACACACACACACTCACAGACACACACACACTCACAGACATACACACACACACACACACACACACACACACACACACACTCACAGACACACACACACACACACACACACATATTTGCTCTTCATTCAGTCTTTCTTCTTTTCTATTTTTATGTCTGTTGATCACACACATGCAGATGACGTGTACATTTAAAGAAGCTTAGATAATTTCCTCGAGCCACCAGCTGAACTGATGTTTCATTCATTCACACTTGTGGGCCGCAGGAGAAAACAACAGTATGAAATTAATTAAATATTGGACATTACATTCACAATAAGTCATTATGGGTCACACCTGAAAATGAAAATGAGTCACATATCTGCCAAAAAAAATGTTTTGATCATTTTTGGCCAGAATTTTATGATAGACAGCCACTTAGAACAGGGTTATTATTGTTAACTAAAACTAAAACCTTACAAAAAATACTTACTTGATATAAACATAAAATGCTATACATTTTAATAAAACAAAATATAAAAACATTGATATTAAAATATAAAACAAAAATATTTTTAAATATATATATATTTCCACTAGTTGCCAAGACAGCATTTTTCATTTTCGTTCAACTTGAAGTATTAAAATAACTTTTAAAATAAATAAATAAACTGAATAAAATTATAACAGACTGTGTTTACATTAAATAGAAGATGCATAATTATGAGGATATTTTATCGATCTGGGTTTTTCAAGCTGGGGTTCATGAAGGGAAGATGATTATAAGCTAATAATTAATTCAGTTATAAAAAATTTAAAATTAAAATAATAAAAAAATATCAAAACACTTCTTAATTTCATTAAACTTGAAGAACCTGAAAATGAAAATGAGTCACATATCTGCCAAAAAAAAATGTTTTGATCATTTTTGGCCAGAATTTTATGATAGGCAGCCACTTAGAGCAGGGTTATTATTGTTAACTAAAACTAAAACCTTACAAAAAATACTTACTTGATATAAACATAAAATGCTATACATTTTAATAAAACAAAATATAAAAACATTGATATTAAAATATAAAACAAAAATATTTTTAAATATATATATATTTCCACTAGTTGCCAAGACAGCATTTTTCATTTTCGTTCAACTTGAAGTATTAAAATAACTTTTAAAATAAATAAATAAACTGAATAAAATTATAACAGACTGTGTTTACATTAAATAGAAGATGCATAATTATGAGGATATTTTATCGATCTGGGTTTTTCAAGCTGGGGTTCATGAAGGGAAGATGATTATAAGCTAATAATTAATTCAGTTATAAAGAATTTAAAATTAAAATAATAAAAAAATATCAAAACACTTCTTAATTTCATTAAACTTGAAGAATGAAAATAACAAAAAAATAAATAAACTAAAACAAACAAATAAATATTAATAAAGACTGTCAAAATGACACAAGAAAATAACTTAAATTAAAAAATAAAATCTAATTTAAAATATTAACAAAAACTATAATAGTATATCAATGGTATAAAAAATTTAATTAGGCTGCTGAGTTTTTGATTTGCTGTTGACCATTTTTATTGACCGTATTAAGGCATAAAATAATATGATCAATAAATCAAGTCATACGATTTCATAAATCATATGAAATTTCATTAATTTCAATTTCAATGTTTTTTATTTGTTTGTTTGTTTGTTTTTCCCCCATGTAGTGCCACCACATTTTTTCATGCCAAATCCTCAGAACATCCTGGTGTCTGAGAGTTTCATTAAGTTTGGACTTTGTGTGGAGAAGATTTTGATGAATATTTGTGATGAGACTGAGAGGAACTGAAGCGGCTTGCAGAGGTCTGGGTGACGTTCATGACCCTCAGTGAAGTACGTTGAGCTCCAGATCTCCGTTCATCAGGGGAGCGTCGTTCCCATCATCCTCGTCTCTGCGCTTGCTCTTTGTTCTCCATCTGCTGAGCTGTGCGTGCCAGATATCTGACATTTACACCAACACCCTGCGTCTCACAGCCACGCCGCGGCTGAGGCCACTGACTCGTGAACGCAGTTACACTTTATTTTAACGTGTCTTTGTTACACATGCTAAAGGAACTTACTATTACATTAACAATAAATGATGCATGCAAGTAATTCAAAAAACCAAACCCTAACCCTAAGTACATGAAGTTAATTAATATTACTCGGTACTTAAATGTATAATTACACTGTAACAATGACACCTTAAAATAAAGTATTATAATCGTGAACGCTTTACACCGTGAACCTATTCCAAATACAGATCTTGTTGCATATGCGTAAAAGCATATAGGAGATCAAGTGCTATCTAATTTGGGCCACTTTCTAATGTGGTCTTTATTACAAAACACATCTGATCATCTGTGCAACATTTAAACAATATTCAATATTTATGTGATAATTAGAGTGAGAGTGATTAATATTATATGTGTTTTTGATTATTGTATTAAAATAAATATTATATAATTTTTTTTTATATTAAAGAATTACTCATTTCATAATATTAATTACTGATATTATTCATAATTAATATATATATATATATATATATATATATATATATATTTTTTTTTTTTTTTTTTAGTCCCTTAACAGATTCGGCCGTCGAGGAGACATGAGGGCAGAAGTAGCAGACAATGCCCTCCACTGATCTCTGTCTTGAGCTATCTTGAGGAGCTGTGGCAAGGGCCTGTCGGTCCAACTCTTCCTTTAACGCCCGCGGTGGCCTGAAGAATGGTCTTGGAGAGGGTATTGTGGCGCGTCACATTGCCAAACCACTGGAGTTTCCGCCTCTTCACAATGGCCAGCAGAGGATCATGGGAGCCTACCAGGCTGGTGCATCTGTCCCGGACGCATTTCGCTCTAAATAGGTAATGCCCATGAGCTTTCTGAGGCATTTGAATTCAAAGGCCTGAATCCTTCTCTCGTCTTCAGCTAGAAGTGTCCATGCCACAACCGTATAGCAGGACGGAAACCACCAATGACTTGAACTGGAGGTACTTTGTGCAAAGGTTGATGCTTTTGCTTCTAAAGATCTTTTGGAGCCTTGACATTACAGCAGTTGCTGTAGCAATTCTGATACGGATTTCTGCTGTGCAAGAGCCATCTTTGGATAATGTTGCTCCAAAGTATTTAAATCCTTCTACCTCTTCGACCTTTTGCCCTCCCATGGTAATATTAGTGGTGGTGTCTTTAATGCTTTTTTTCTTTTTTTCTGTGCTGATTTCCATGGCATATGCACCTGCCCTCTCTACTAGCTTGTTGGTCAGTTCTTGTAGTTCTTGGTTGCTGCCAGCCAAGAGATTTATATCATCCGCAAATCTAAGGTTGCATATTGCTCTGCCATTGATGGAGATGGATGTATGATGGTCTTGGAGAGTCTCTAGCATTATCTGCTCCAGGAACAGGTTGAAGAGCATAGGTGACAGTACGCATCCTTGTCTCACTCCTACGGTTGTTGGGAAAAAATCCCCAATTTGGTTATTTAGGAGGACAGCGCTTCTTGTTCTTTCATACAAGGCCTTCACTATCTCTACTATTCCCTCATCGATCTTAAAATTCCTGAGTACTTGCCATAGGCCATCATGCCACACCCTATCAACGGCTTTTTTGAAGTCAATGAAGTTGTGGAAGAGCTCACGCTGATGCTTCAGATACTTTTCGGTGATCAGCCTACAGTTAAAGATCTGCTCAGGGGTACTTCTTCCTGGCCTGAATCCTGCCTGTTCTTCGGCCAACACTTCCTCTGACTTTGCTTTTAGCCTTTTATGTATCACTCCAAGCATGACCTTGCTGGGGTGGCTGATAAGAGAGATGGTCCTATAATTCTGGCACTGCTTGAGGTTTCCTTTTTTGGGAAGGGGTATCACTAGGGACTGTGTCCACACTGTTGGCCATTCTCTTCCTTCCCAGATTTTTTGGCATAGTATTGGCATAGAGCCTGTATTGTATTGTAAATAATAATTGCTGATATCATTTGTAAATATTTTTTCAAATTTTTACATAATTTATAATAATTTTAGAAATACATATATAATATATTTATAATAATTTAAAAAATATAAGTAATTTTAAAGTAAAATTTAAATAGCAATATTATAATTTTAAAGTATCCCAGAGATTTAATATTTTACATTTACATTTAGTCATTTAGCAGACTCTTTTATCCAAAGCGACTTACAAATGAGGACAACAGAAGCAATCAAAATCAACAAAAGAGCAAAAATATAACAAGTCTTTTTAAGTCAAGTCAAGTCACCTTTATTTATATAGCGCTTTTAACAATACAGATTGTGACAAAGCAACTGAACAGCATTAATTAGGAAAATAGTGTCAATAATGCAAAATGACAATAGTAAACACTCATTTTTCAGTTAAAGACAGTTCATCATTGAATTCAGTGATGTCAACATCCAGCTCAGTTCAGTTTAAATAATATCTTTGCAATCATGTCAACGATATCGCTGGAAATGAAGTGTCCCCAACTAAGCAAGCCAGAGGCGACAGCGGCAAGGAAACAAAACTCCATCGGTGACAGAATGGAGAAAAAAACCTTGGGAGAAACCAGGCTCAGGCGGGGGGCCAGTTCTCCTCTGACCAGACGAACCAGCAGAACGGAAAAATCAATATAAGACGTAATAAAACAGACGATGAACAATATTAACAGCAATTATTATATGATGCAATCAAACTTATAGCAAAATGTGGTAGTTCTGTATGTTGTTTCAGGGTTGGCATCATCTGAGGTCCTCTGAGGGGTTGCTTTTTATATTTCAATAATTGAACAACATGTTCATTGTTCTTTATAATTGTCAGTAGTCTCAGGACATGCAGGTGAACAAATATTTTATTTATAAATATTTAAAAAATATGTAAACAGTTTTTTAGTAATAGTTTTTTTTTATTATTTATTTAAATTTTTAATTTTTTTAATTAATTATTAGCTTTTTATCAACTTCCCTTCGTGAATCCGATAATATAATTATGCTTTAATTATAATATAATTATGCTAATGTAAACACAGTCTGTAATACTTACTGGTGCAGCAGATCTTGTGTTTGAAAGACGAGAAACAAAGCTCAATGCACGCATGTATGAGTGTATTTTTCATCTTCATTTCTTGGAAGGCTTCGCCGCTGGAGTTTGGCAGCGTTTCTTCTGGTGTGAACTCAAAGAGAGCGACGACTAACGGGACCTTTCAACACGTTCTTAATGTTTTCCATCAGTCGAGGCGAAGCGGTGGCTTTTGGGTGGAGTGTGAATGCAGCTCGGACGATGATGAGCTCTGAGTGTTGTGTTTGCATTTTGCATTTTTCTCTTATTCCAGTCCAAATGTGAACTTCTATCCTCACTCGCGGGGTTAATAAACACACACCTTTCACCTGCCCCACAGACGGAAAATAAACAGCTAACGGCCTCCAAAGTGAAAAGCACTTATATAAATGTTGGCGCCTGCAGCAGCTTGAGCTCATTTGGACCTGAGAGGGTTTTCATTCATGCCAGTGCATTAATATAGTGCCATTGTGCTTGAGATTACTGTACCTGCTCGTTCACATTAACAATTCATTCTGGAAAAGACACATATTGACCTTGTATGCATTCACTGTAAAAAATCAAAAGTTGAGAAAAGTTTAAAGGGGTCATATGATGCTTTTTTAAAGATCATTATTTTGTGTATTTGGTGTAACAGAATATGTTGACATGCTTTAATGTTCAAAAAACACATTATTTTTCAAATACTGTACATTATTGTAGGTCCTCTATGCCCCGCCTCTCTCAAACACTTCGTTTTCTACAAAGTCCCTCCTTCCGACAAGCGCAGTCTGCTCTGATTGGCCAGCTGACCCAGTGCATTGTGATTGGCCGAACACCGCAAGCACTCGTCGGAAATGTAACGCCCCTTACCATAATCGCGAGCTTCATCTTTCAAAATAAATGTAAAGACAGTAAATAATGTCATTAGTTTTACCATCAGTTCAAGCCCGAAAGGTTTGCGTGCACATTTGGGCGCATTATGTAAATATGTTCACATAGTGAGGTAGATATGTGGGGGCGTGTTAGAACGAGCCGTTTTAGGGGGGCGTGGCAGAGTCTTCACTTTTATAAAGAATATCTCTTTGGTTTTGAGACTTTAGTCTTTGCAACTTCAGGGATCTTATCTATGCACAATCAGCTTGTAACACTCCAAAGAGAAAGAACAACTTGAAATCGCCTCATATGACCCCTTTAAGGCAAGCAGAGATGTTGTATTGAGTTTATACAACAAAACGTTGAGAAAACGCAAAAATCTCCTTCAAAAACAAGCTTAAAAAACCCCCTCAAGAATCGCCTGAAGCTGGTTGCCTTAAACTTTTAAGTTTTCTCAAGTTTAGATTTTTTTACAGTGTTGCTTTACATTTACAGACTTGTATCAAAGTATACATTTTATTAGGTCATAAATGTAAATTAATGTATCAGTACTAATTCATGGCAGTGTTATTTAAGTATTATTTATATACTATTAGTTTCTAATAATATTTTGAAGTGGCTTTTATATTTTCAGTTTTCATTTTTTATTTTATGTGGTTTTGTCATTTTTATTGTTTTTTTAATTACTATTACTACTATTTTATTACTATTTACGTTTAATTTATTTTTGTTTAATTATTTGTAATTTTGTTATGTGCTTTTGTTTAAAAAACATATTATTATTTAGATTTAATTAATTTTGTCATTTTCGATCCTTAAAAAATACCATTTAGGTTTTATTTATTTTGTTTATTTTTTTCTTTGTTATGTGCTTCTGTCATTTTTATTAGTTTTATTATTATTATTAAGGTTTAATTTATGCACAGTTTAATTTTCAGTAATTTTGTTATGTGCTTTTGTCATTTTTTGTTTGCTTTTTTAAATATTACTGTATAGGCTTAATTTATTTATTTAAATGTATTTATTTATTTAGTTTAATTTTAAGTAATTTTGTAATGTGCTTGTGGCATTTTTTTATGTATTTCTATTTAGAGTTAATTTATTGTTATTTAATTTAAATTTTTATTTATTTTCTAGTTAGTAAGTTTAGTGTTGCAACTTACTTCATTTAATTGTCATCACATCCTTTTAATTTATTAATATATTAATTTAAGTGTATTTACTTTTAAAATATAAAAAAAAAAGACAAATATGTATTTAAAATGTGAATTTAAATCCATTTATTGAAATGCACTAAATGCGTGTGTCTGTATGTTCACAAAGCACCAAGGTTAAACAGCGTAACGTTTTCCCTCCTGCATGCCTGAAAAAATGAGCAAGTGCCCTGATATCAGCCTTATTTGAAGTGTTGACAGAGGAACACGCATTAAAATCCGGCTTATTAAGCAATTTAGAGATTTGAGACGAGGCCATGATGAAATTGTAATGAAATCAGTCCAAATTTCTGATCGCATAATCTACCTATTTATTCGTTTTTCGACAGTCGGCGCCGCAGCGATGACAAACAAGCCTAATCCACCTGATTAACATCTCAGTCTAAATTGACTTGGAATAACGGAGGAAAATTCCAGGCAATTAATAAGCACATTTTTGCCCATTTGATGCTCATGAGGAATGTTGGGCCTGAAAGACAGTCAAATGAATACTTTGATAATGTGCAAATCTTCTCTGCTCTTATCGCTGTAATCTGTAACCTGTAATTCCCACATTGCGCTCCAGACTGGCCAACAGAATCTCTGATGCAGGCTGATATTCTATGGCAAGCTGATTTAACATTTAACCATTAAATTCTACTATCTATTTTAATTCTACCAGTACTTTTTTTAACTACTAGTATTATTCATTATTCATATTCATTAGCTACTAGTGCTTATTCATTAGGTACTAGTAACTATTTAAAGATATTAGTACTTATTCATTAGATACTAGTTCTTATTCATTAGGTACTAGTACGTATTTCAATAGTGGCTAGAAACTATTCTGCTGTTTGTAACACATTTCACATTTTAGTTATTGGCTTATATGGGGATCTGTCATTCAGATATCAACTATTTAGTTTTGACTAGTATGTAGTATCCCAAAAGTGACTACCGTCTCTTTAAAAGTTACTACTAATTATTCATTAGATACTAGTACTTATTTTTTTAAATAATCTTACTTTTCATTAGATTCTAGTGCCTATTTAATAGATACTAAAAGGTACTAGTACTTATTTATTAGACAGTGTCTTTTGTAATTGTTACTAGTAACAATTATCTTACTACTAATAACTGATTTTTTACTTGTACTATATAGTACAATAAGTACTAGTATCTAATGAATAATAAGAACTAGTAGCTAAATAATAAGTACTAGTATATATTTAATAGGTACCAGTGTCTAATAATTAAGTACTAGTATCTAATGAATAATGAATAAGTACTAGTAGCTAAAAAGTAAGTACTATATGTTTAATAGGTACTAGTGTCTAATAAATAAGTACTAGTATTTAATGAATAATGAATAAGCACTAGTAGCTAAAGAGTAAGTACTATATGTTTAATAGGTACTAGTGTCTAATAAATAAGTACTAGCATCTAATGAATAATGAATAAGTACTAGTAGCTAAAGAACAAGTACTATTATATATTTAATAGGTACTAGTGTCTAATAAATAAGTATTAGCATCTAATGAATAATGAATAAGCACTAGTAGCTAAAGAGTAAGTACTATATGTTTAATAGGTACCAGTGTCTAATAAATAAGTACTAGTATCTAATGAATAATGAATAAGTACTAGTAGCTAAAGAATAAGTACTATATGTTTAATAGGTACCAGTGTCTAATAAATAAGTACTAGTATCTAATGAATAATGAATAAGTACTAGCAGCTAAAGAGTAAGTACTATATGTTTAATAGGTACTAGTGTCTAATAAATAAGTACTAGCGTCTAATGAATAAGTACTAGTATGTACAACCCAGGCTCATTCGAAATACGTGCCTCTAAATACATTTCAGCAGCACCGTTATTATGTACCTTACTGCACGTTTCACGGCAGTTTCAAAGGGAAACGTCCAGTGAGTGACGCTAAAACGCGGGTTCAATGCGTGACCCTGGCATGTATTGCTTTGTTTGTATTATGTTGCTTCAGGTACATATTGCGGCGGTTCAGAATTCAAATATCCGAGGAGTGTCACTAAAAGTTAATGCTCTATCGTGTTGGAAATATCCTCTACACCAAACCCAACCCTAAACCTCCCTGACAGTGTTGACAAATGCAAAAGTAGTGTAAAAACGCATTTGTTGATGTAGCCGTGCTATTTTAACTTCCTCATGCAGATCCGAGCAAACATACTGAATTAGAAAACTCATGCATATGAAGCTGGATATGTGACACTAACTTTCAAATGCTTTAGTTTTCAAATCTCGCAGCGTGTTAACATTGTTTTGGATTCATAACATAATATTCCTCAAGTAATTATGCGAAAATTAAGCTTTATTAATCGAAACTGTGGACCTGCAAATCATATTCTGTGTGAAAAGGAATAAAAGTTGTGGGAGTTTTACTGCCTCTAGTGTTCATTTCAACTGGAAACAGCTGCGATTCGTGTGTGTGTACGTACGTTTTTTGAGTTTCGTAGAAGTGTAGGTAAAGGCACGTATTTCCAATGAGCCTGTGTTGAGTATGCAATGAGAACAGATGTGGACTGAATGTTCAAACGGCTTGCCGTAGATGTTCAGTGCTGAAGGCCTGGATCTGTCAGTGTGTTTGATGGAGAGTAGTGATGTGGAGCCGAATCATACGGACTCAAACCACCCGACACACGACAAACAACACCACCATGAGCTCCTCAAAGCTGAAGATGCCCAGAAATGTGACAGCATTCACAGACGGGCTTTATGATGCTGGAGAGAGAGCTGTCCATCTGTCACATTCATCTGCATCTCCTGCTTCATGCAGCGTCTAAACGATGCCATCTTTGCCTAAAGGTGTTCAGTTTTGGAAACCATGTTTTTAGGCAAACATCTTTAATTGAGAAATTGTGCACGTGTCCACACATTCATTCATTCATTCATTCATTCATCCGTTTCTTTATTTAATTAAATTTTCAAATGTGTGTAATTTTGTTTTGTACTTTTGTTTTTTTATACATTAGTATTTTGGTTTAATTTTTTATTATTTTTTTTATTTATAGTCAGTAATTTTAGTGCTTCAACTTAATATTTCAGTTAGTTGCCAAAGCAACATTTCTAATTTTCGTTTAGTTTTAGGTTTTCATCTGTCCAATATTTTTTTATAATTAAAAAAAAATATTTATATATTTTTACTTATTTACGTACTTTTACTTTATTACT
>NW_015506171.1:525050-525620 GCF_001515645.1 Sinocyclocheilus grahami
TTCATTTTCTTATAGATTTTTTATTCTTTGAAATATTTATTATTATGTACTTATTGGAAAAAAAAAATCTTGGTTGTATTTATTTTTGGAGAATTTTTATAAAAATAATTATGTATTTAAATGTACTTATTTATTTTTATATTTAAATATTAATTTTAAAATATTTTATTAAATATTAAAATGTGTTTAAATGTTTAAATTCAAAATGAAAATAAATAATAACAATAATATTTTAATACTATATACTACATAATAATAATGTGTATATTAAAGATCATTTTAAAAATACGTTTATTTTGTTATATTTATCTTTGGAGAAATTCCCTTAGGGGTTGGTTGGGGTTGAGCTTTAGCAAATATCATCACCTACATATAAAATCATCAGTGAGATGAGACCTCACTAATGTGTGTGTGTGTGTGTGTGTGTCACAGCCTCTCCAGAATGGATCGTTCAGCCGCAGGACACACGCGTCGAGGAGGGTCAGCCGGGTTTCCTGCACTGTCACGCACGGGGCACGCCTGAACCACGGGTCACATGGTACCGCAAGAGCGTCCCGATCAGTGAGGAGG
>NW_015506171.1:525702-526082 GCF_001515645.1 Sinocyclocheilus grahami
TGTGTGTGTGTATGTGTGTGTGTGTGTGTGTGTGTGTGTGTGTGACCTTGTCAGGAGTGTGTGTCAGCGCAGTGCCCTCCTGACCCGTCAGAGATTGCAGCAGGAGACACAGTGTGTTTCATTATATTTGCTTTTCATCAGGGGTCTTGAGCCCAAAAGTCCAGGCGCATGCTGCAGAATTAATGGGTCATCTGAGATCATCAGTGTTTTAATTGAACTTTAATCCTGTTCCTCCTCCAGTCCCAGAACTCCCACATACCTGGAGGGATTGAAGCACCGCTCCACGTCCGTCAGAAGAGTCGCTTTACATCGGACCTCTGTGTCTTATTCTGGGTACTCAGAGTAAAAAAATTAGCTTAAAAAATTTAAGATTAACACCA
>NW_015506171.1:526365-576915 GCF_001515645.1 Sinocyclocheilus grahami
CCTAAAGAAAAAAAAAATTATTTTGATTTATAAATAATTTCTCCTAAAATAAATATAAATAAATACATATATTTTTAGATATACAGATAGATAGATACATATATATTTTTTAATTTCAATGTATGTATTTACATAAAATAATAACAATAATTAAAAAATAATTGTAAAAAATGTGTATGTACATTTATTAATGTATATATATATATATATATATATATATATATATATATATGGTATATTTGTATATTAAATATATTTATATATAATATAAATTATATAAAATAATATAATGTAAATATTTCCAAATATACTGTATGAGTGTGTATTTATATATAAATAATAAATATACACAGTACACAACTTTTATTTTGGATGCAATATATATATATAATTTTTAAAAATCATGTTCATTTTCATGTCTTAAGTTACAAACCAAGCACAGTTATTTTTAAAGGTCCTTTAGAACAGGAAGCATCCAGTTGTTGTTGTTTAATCATGTGAATCTCCATGTGTTTGTTGAGACACTGATTGGAGTAATGATTTGTCCTGAGCAGCAGAACTAAAGTCAGGCAGCGCTGTCCCCTGCTGGAGACGCACTGAGCGCACACTGATCCTGCAGGAAAACACCAGCCAGTGATTCTGCTCCTACTGTTTGGAAGAGTTCACCTCAAAATCAGTTCAAGATCGATCTGGGCATTCTGGGATTTGTGTTCCTTGGGGGAAAAAATGAAGTGACAGTAGGGTGAGTAAATAATTTTACATTTTAATATTTTTTTAATATTTCAGATTGCTCTCCAGGGCTTCCACTTAGTCTTCAAACTAATATGACAGACGGATGGATGGAGATATGTACATTTATTTATTGTAATGTATGTATTTTCAAAAAAATAATAATTATAATAATTAAAAAAAAATTTAATTGATTCACATTTTATTGATTTGAAAAATGAAAATATATATATATATATTTCAATATTAATGTATTAATGTAAATGTATTTGCACCAATAATATGATAGATAACAGCAGACAACACCCCCCTCACCATCCAACTATCCCAATATTTCCACATTTATGATAGACTTGCGACCACAGTGTCATCTAAAGTCTTTATTTATAGCTATAGTAGCTAACAGTAACTTGATTAATTTGTGTTTCCTGCTAGCTGAATATCACATACATAAACAAAAATCTGGATCTGGATCTCTCTTTTCTTTATTCAGAGTTGAACTGTAAAAGTTTTTTTTTTCTCTATTCATCCTATGTGTCCTCTATTATTTTTTATCTCTTCCAAAAATTGACCATGGTTTTAAAAAAAACAAAAACAAAAAATACACACTCTAAAAAATGCTGGGTTGTTTCAACCCAACTTTGGGTCAAATATGGACTAACCCAACCATTGAGTTAAATTTTTTTATTAAATTTTTAACCCAAAAGTTGGGTTAGTCCATATTTGACCCAAAGTTGGGTTGAAACAACCCAGCATTTTTTAGAGTGCATGGTAACCACAAATTAACCATGGTTTTGCTACAATAACCATAGTTTAACCAAGGTAAAACTGTAAAGATTCACAATACAAGCTCCTAAGTTCTGATCTGAATCAAAAGATTCATGAACCCGCTCCGAAATTCAACCATCAATTGGTTCGTGCTCCGCGCTCTGAAGTAAAGGCCTGCAAGCCCGTCGGGTCCCGAGTTAACCATGCAGAGCATCAGGGAGAAGTTGGAGCGTGGGGAGTTACTAAAAGTTCCCAATGCTTTGGGGAAAGCTGCATTTTGGAAGAGTCTTGATTTGATTACCACGACAAACAGTGAGTCAATTGGTAATGTGCAGTGCAGAATCTGCAAACATATCCTTGCACATGACAGCAAAAAATGCACGCAATAAGCTAAAGCGTGCCGCAAAGCCCCAGCAAAAGTAATTACCTTGAATGTGTCGGGATTTTAATTATCTATTAATAAATTAGTGTTTTCTGAGTCCGTGTCGCAAAGATGAAGATGACGATCCTGACTCGCCATCTCCTCATCGGACGCGCCTTTAGAGAGAAATGCATTTTTACGGATTTTATAAAAAAAAAAAGTTTTTGTTTTTGATTTGAATTATTTAGTTTTAAGGTAGTCATTTAAAATGCTCTATAGATATATTTAGCAAGTCTATGAGATACGGTTCATCATTGTGAAGCGCTCCTGGCCGAAATTGCAGAAAGCGCATCCTGTATGTATCCTTTATTTTACAAAAGCACAACATTTTGTTGATATTGTGAGTGCACACAAATACAAGTATACCCTTTACAGTTCCGAATGATGTATTACTCTTAGCTTTATGAGCAAAAATGACGACATATTTTAAGTTGTATTCCAATGCAAGTGATCTCGCCGGCGCCTCCATGTCCTGAAAGCGCTTTAACTCTCGGCACAAACGATTAGATATGCGTCTAATAGTGCACATTTATCATTTATATAGGTAAAACATTTAAACTAACATTGTGATGTGCTTGAACTGTTTTATAGCTATAGATTTTATTTTAGGCAAGTCGTGATGATTTGAGAAGGTTAAATTGATCAAACATAGGCTCACTATCTGCCGCTGGCCGCTTGGTCGTTACTTTAAAAAACAGAAACTTATATTTAACGAACAAACGTTTTTCTAAATTAACTTAATAAAAAAACGAAACAAAATATAATCACTTTGACATTGCATACAAAACTGAACTATTTTAATAGCTGAAACTATATGACTATTAGGGGGGAAAAAAAGACTCGGGTCGGGCTCGGGTCGGTAATTCTGATAAGCTGTCAGACACGGGCCGGGCTAGGGCCTATATTTGAGGTCCGTGCAGGGCTCTACTCTGAAGTCCCAATCTAAATAATGATTTGCGAGCCATCATTTCAGATCAGGACTTCGGAGCGAATCATGAATCTTTCAATTTTCGAAATGATTCACGAATCTGCTCCGAAATCCCGATCTGAATCAAATGATTCACAATTGGTGCTTTGAAGACTGAATCTGAATCAAATCAATTTGCAACGCAGTGGTTTACTGATTCAGAGTTTCGAAAAGCTTTGTTTGAAGGATGTACTTTTCTAGCGTATTTCTTTAACTTGTTAGGTAATGTCGGGTGTGACCTGTTTCAGATGCGGCCCAAATGATAACAACAGTGCTTGACTAACCCAACCATTGAGTTAAATTTTTTTATTACATTTTTAACCCAAAAGTTGGGTTAGTCCATATTTGACCCAAAGTTGGGTTGAAACAACCCAGCATTTTTTAGAGTGCATGGTAACCACAAATTAACCATGGTTTTGCTACAATAACCATAGTTTAACCAAGGTAAAACTGTAAAGATTCACAATACAAGCTCCTAAGTTCTGATCTGAATCAAAAGATTCATGAACCTGCTCCGAAATTCAACCATCAATTGGTTCGTGCTCCGCGCTCTGAAGTAAAGGCCTGCAAGCCCGTCGGGTCCCGAGTTAACCATGCAGAGCATCAGGGAGAAGTTGGAGCGTGGGGAGTTACTAAAAGTTCCCAATGCTTTGGGGAAAGCTGCATTTTGGAAGAGTCTTGATTTGATTACCACGACAAACAGTGAGTCAATTGGTAATGTGCAGTGCAGAATCTGCAAACATATCCTTGCACATGACAGCAAAAAATGCACGCAATAAGCTAAAGCGTGCCGCAAAGCCCCAGCGAAAGTAATTACCTTGAATGTGTCGGGGGGGAAATAGTAAGGAGATATTTTAATTATCTAATAATAAATTAGTGTTTTCTGAGTCCGTGTCGCAAAGATGAAGATGACGATCCTGCGCGCTCTGAAGTAAAGGCCTGCAAGCCCGTCGGGTCCCGAGTTAACCATGCAGAGCATCAGGGAGAAGTTGGAGCGTGGGGAGTTACTAAAAGTTCCCAATGCTTTGGGGAAAGCTGCATTTTGGAAGAGTCTTGATTTGATTACCACGACAAACAGTGAGTCAATTGGTAATGTGCAGTGCAGAATCTGCAAACATATCCTTGCACATGACAGCAAAAAATGCACGCAATAAGCTAAAGCGTGCCGCAAAGCCCCAGCGAAAGTAATTACCTTGAATGTGTCGGGGGGGAAATAGTAAGGAGATATTTTAATTATCTAATAATAAATTAGTGTTTTCTGAGTCCGTGTCGCAAAGATGAAGATGACGATCCTGACTCGCCATCTCCTCATCGGACGCGCCTTTAGAGAGAAATGCATTTTTATAATTTAGATTAAAAAAAAAAGTTTTTGTTTTTGATTTGAATTATTTAGTTTTAAGGTAGTAATTTAAAATGCTCTATAGATATATTTAGCAAGTCTGTGAGATACGGTTCATCATTGTGAAGCGCTCCTGGCCGAAATTGCAGAAAGCGCATCCTGTATGTATCCTTTATTTTACAAAAGCACAACATTTTGTTGATATTGTGAGTGCACACAAATACAAGTATACCCTTTACAGTTCCGAATGATGTATTACTCTTAGCTTTATGAGCAAAAATGACGACATATTTTAAGTTGTATTCCAATGCAAGTGATCTCGCCGGCGCCTCCATGTCCTGAAAGCGCTTTAACTCTCGGCACAAACGATTAGATATGCGTCTAATAGTGCACATTTATCATTTATATAGGTAAAACATTTAAACTAACATTGTGATGTGCTTGAACTGTTTTATAGCTATAGATTTTATTTTAGGCAAGTCGTGATGATTTGAGAAGGTTAAATTGATCAAACATAGGCTCACTATCTGCCGCTGGCCGCTTGGTCGTTACTTTAAAAAACAGAAACTTATATTTAACGAACAAACGTTTTTCTAAATTAACTTAATAAAAAAACGAAACAAAATATAATCACTTTGACATTGCATACAAAACTGAACTATTTTAATAGCTGAAACTATATGACTATTAGGGGGGGAAAAAAGACTCGGGTCAGACTCGGGTCGGTAATTCTGATAAGCTGTCAGACACGGGCCGGGCTAGGGCCTATATTTGAGGTCCGTGCAGGGCTCTACTCTGAAGTCCCAATCTAAATAATGATTTGCGAGCCATCATTTCAGATCAGGACTTCGGAGCGAATCATGAATCTTTCAATTTTCGAAATGATTCACGAATCTGCTCCGAAATCCCGATCTGAATCAAATGATTCACAATTGGTGCTTTGAAGACTGAATCTGAATCAAATCAATTTGCAACGCAGTGGTTTACTGATTCAGAGTTTCGAAAAGCTTTGTTTGAAGGATGTACTTTTCTAGCGTATTTCTTTAACTTGTTAGGTAATGTCGGGTGTGACCTGTTTCAGATGCGGCCCAAATGATAACAACAGTGCTTACATACACATACATTTAATTGTTTGATCAAAACTATTGCTAGGGACAATTTAGTAGTCACTTGGATATTAGTAGAGACATGTCATAGCGTCTCTACTAAATTCCACACCCCCACCCCAAAAAAACCATTTTAAAATTCTTTATTTAAAAATGTAAAAAAAAAAAATACTATTTTTTAATTTAAAATAGCCTAATATTAATTTATTAAATTTAATTATTAAAAAAAATATCTAAAATTAAATATTTTTTAAGTATATTTTAATTTCAGCTAGTTGCCAACAAAACATTTCACATTTTCATTTAGTTTAACTTTACTACTATAACTAAAACGAATTAAATTAATTATAATTATAATTAATTATTAAATTATATTGTAATAAATTATAATTATTTAATTATATTATAATTAATTTAATTATAATAATGACAAGAACATACAACAAAAGTATTAAAACCCACAACAGAAAATATAAAATAGAATTAAATTAGTGATTAAAAAATCAATTAGTGTCTCAATGCTAAACTAACACTCGCCTAATCCTATTCTTTACGTGTGTGTGAAGACCTCCAGCTTGATGCAGTTGTGTAAACTGTGTTTGCATACTTACACTAGAGTGTTTCATCATGTACTGCTGGATGAAACATTGTAGAAATATAAATATGTTTCAAGGACAAACTGTAAGAGTTTGAAAGAAGTGTGTAAACACTGTGGTTCCCTGTTCACTTTCACTTCATGACTTTCTGCTGTTTCTAACTCAGTTCACAGGGAATTCGCTTTTTAAAGCCATTTAAATGTCAAAGCTTCCCCCTATATTTGTTTTCAAAGAAACTCTATTTCACAAAATGCTACATTTCTGTTTCCATTAGAATTTTGTGTTGTGAGTGTTTCATAAAAGCATATACAGGAACAAATAAGGTTATTTACACTTACATTGCATGGAAAAGCAGCACAGATATTGTGTTTACAGATTCATAAATTCATGCAGGTTAATAAGGCGAGCAAATGATGACAATTTGGATGAACTATCGCTTTAAATGGCCAGCAGGTGGAAATATTGTCTCATATTTCATCTGATTCCAAGCTGGATTCTTTCTTTATCTTTTTCTTTCATTATTATTATTATTTGTTCAATTTAAAGTGAGTACATGTATTTAAAAAATATAAATAAACAGTTATAAATCAAAAGTATAAACACTGAAATATAAAGTGAGTTATGCATGGGTTTAGCCTTATTTCCATGGGTTTAAAAAGTTTAGAGAAATGAAACGCTAAAGTTTGCCTTCCGTTTCAAATGTAGTTAAACTGGAACCTCTGTACTGAAACCCCGCGGCTGCTTCGAGAAGGATAGTCAACTCAAGTCCAACAATCAATGGCTTTAATTAAAAAGCATTTGTGCTTTAATTACAGCGTTTGCTTTAGGTCAACCACTCAGATTGTGCTGACTGATGAGACTTAGACCCATTATATCTCACACCCACATGAGTTATACAGGCAAAAATAATACAAGTATTAATGTTCAACAGCGTTCGAGTGAAGCATACAATTAGTAATGAAGTACAAATTAGCCAAGCACTGAATATTCAATTCCTGAATAGCGTATGCAAGTAGTGTTTGGAAAGCTAATATGCAACATTTCTCCATGCATATAACAGCAAAAACTTTGTTTAATGCATCAACTTTAGTATTTTTTTTCACTTTGGGAAAGTATTGGGACATAATAACACTCAGTATAATATTGAATATTGTGTTAAATCATCTGTGATCTGATCTGAAGCTTCTGAGAATCAACTAACAGGATTAATTAGAGTCTGAAATTAAACATTTGTGTTATTTCTTCCTCTATTTTTACAGCATTTGGAATCCTTTGACATTCCGGGAATTTCCTGCAGGAATGCAGAGCAGAGAGAGAGAATGGAAAAGTTGAAAGTTCACTGTGTTTTTGTGTCACGTGCTCAACGAGTGTTGTGTGCTTTTCTCAGTAAGGCTCTCTAAGACTACGCACCAGTAAACATGAACAGAGCAAAGCTGTTGTGTTCATGACCGGGTTCAATAAAATGTCTTTTGCATTTACATCTGTCTATTAATCTTCTAATCTGATTCTGAATGTGGAAGTTTTTCTCTGAGTCTTTGTTTGTTAGTGAGTGTTTGTGCAAACTCAAGCATGACTTTATCACTTCTCACTTCTCTTTACGAGTCCACACAAGTCTCTCTGTGGAGCCACGTTATTTTCACACACAACAGTCACCAACTCAGAAATCTGTGCCTTATATTTCTTACTCCAGCATCACAATAATCCACAAGTAATCCACAGCACTCCAGTCCATCAGTTAACATCTGGAGAAGACAAAAGCTGAAACAAACCCAGCATTAAGACGAGCTTTTAACTCAAATGAGCAAGTGATGCAATGCTTTCATTTTTGCGTGAATTATTCTTTTAATACATGGTTCCTGGTCTTAATGTGAATCAGTGCATGTTATTGCAAAGAAAAAGGTATCAACAAAGTGCAATAACTTACTCTGCCTGCAGTTTCCTTTCCAGATGATGTTATAAAACCTTTGTGAATATTACTGAGCCAACAAGCTAATCAGATTGTGCTTCCATGAATTTTACTCAAGTTTCAACCTGATCTAATGCCATGTAATTTAATTAATCCTAATCACTGAGCTCAAACAAGCAACACATGTCACTTACAATCATCAGTAAAGATGGATGAACTTGAGTGTAAATATGGTCAGTGATCAGCTTATTTAAAAAATCCTTCATATATATATATATATTTTTTTTTTTACGCTGTTTCCCAAAACATATAGTTATGTTATTTTATTAACATTATTGCCACCTTTTTTCAGTCGCTGCTTTTTATTATGTGCATTGGTGCATTGTACATTGTATGGGTCAAAATTATCAATTTTTCTTTTATGCCAAAAATCATTAGGATATTAAGTAAAGATCATGTTCCGTGAAGATATTTTGTAAATTTCCTACCGTAAATATATCAAAAAACTTAATGTTTGATTAGTAATATGCATTGCTAAGAACTTCATTTGGACAACTTTAAAGATGATTTTCTCAATATTTAGATTTTTTTGCACCCTCAGATTCCAGATTTTCAAATATTGTCCTATCCTAACAAACCACACATCAATGGAAAGCTTATTTATTCAGCTTTGAGATGAAAAATCAAAATGGACCCTTATGTCTGGTTTTGTGGTCCAGGGTCACAAATGTGTCATAAACCACAACAACAGCATCAGCAGACGCGCGCGAGAGGACAGAACGCAGCAGCACATTGAAGGCGAGCGCCTACTAGCGTTTATTTCCCGGGATTATGACGTCACCGGCAAGCCCCGCCCCCCGCCTCGCTTTCGCACTCCGCAGTCGAAATCAGTTTGTTTTGCGGCTTCGAAGCGTCACGTTTCCACGCGCGAGGACATGGCCCAGGCGACGTTAGTTAGAAAGCAACAGCGAATGAGGCAAAAACAAGCGCGGGAAACCGCAACTTCACGCTGACGCCGATTTAAAAAGCCCTTCGCAAAAAAGTTTCGCCGGTGACGTCAGATGTAACGGACGACGCTTCCCGGTGTGCGTGTTTGTTTGTCTTTAATCATTAAAACCGGACGGAATGGGGGCCAAACAGAGCAGTCCCGCTGAAAACGGCCGCACTCGAGCGTACTCCGGCTCGGATCTCCCGTCGAGTAACGGCGGCAGAACGGCGGCTGTGGCGATGCGGTTTCCCGCTCACGGCGCCTCAGGTGCTTCATCTTCATCGGCGTCGTCCTCAGCGGCGGTGGCCTCGCACTATACCGGCTCCAGGACGCGCTCCGTCGGGGGAGGCACTGGAGGACCGGCCGCAAGACCCCAGTCGAGCATTAATATACCGACCTCGGGAGCGTACAGTTCTCAGGACTCCGGTAACAGCACACCGGAGGAGAACGGCGGAGAGAGAGAGCGGTCCACCGGCGCTCCGAGGCTCTTGATCGGATCTTTACCTGCTCACCTGTCGCCTCATCTCTTCGGAGGTAAGAGTTACGCAAGTCCACCTAAGCAACAACCAGTTTGTGTTCAACCAGATGTTTAACCGCCTGTTGTGAGTAACCGACCCACACAGCGATGTCAACTACCCATATACATATACACGAAAGTATTTGAAGTTCGCGTTTTTGTGTTAATATCTATGTAAATGTGTTTATATGTAAAGGTCACTAAGCTCAAACTCTATTATATCTTTAAAAACTCTCATTTTCGGGGGAGTCTGCTAAATGATGTTGTGATGACATTGCGTGATGACGTCATTACGTAATCACGACGCAAAATTGTCAGATCTCAGCAAAAACGTGTATATATATATATATTTATTTTATATATGTTAGTTTAGATCTGTTCGTAGCAATATAAATGCATAATGTAGTATTAAAATATAAATGGCTATTTTTAAATCCATTGAACGGATAAAACCTTTTCCATTTTTCTGCATATTTTTCTTACAGTGTACTGTAAGAAACAGTGCAACTCATCAACAGTCGCAGGTACAAGCTACTAACAAAGTGTCTCATAAATGAAAAATAACAATAGTCAATTATTATTACTATTAAACAATTGCAAATAGCAGATAACTTAATTCCTGTAACGTGTGTACTGCTAGGCATCTTTGGTTTCCTCTTTTTGTGTAATTTAAATGGTAAATTGTGCCTTTTTATCGTTTGAGTCGCTTATCAAAAGTTGCTAAAACTGCCAAATAAATTTTTAAAAATAGCTAAATTTGTTGCTAGGTGCTTTTGGAAGAAAAAGTTGCTAGGGTAGCCTGAAAAGTTGCTAAAGTTGGCAACACTGCCCATCTTATGTCATGATCAAGGTTTTTGAACCGTCAACCTAAACAGTTTTCTAGTTAACAGTTACAGGTTCTAGTTTTAGCGTCTTTAACCAGCTGGTTAAACCGGATCTATACCCACATGTTATGAGTAACTGACCCATAGGCAGTGTACTGACTGTTGTTGGTAGTTGATATGTGCCAACTACCCTTATAAATATACAAGAAAGTCAGTCATATTGTGCCCTTGAAGTTTCACATCAATGTTTTTATGTTAATATCAATGCAAATGTGTATGTATAAGTTTAAGAGGTTAACAAGTTTAAGTGTCAAGCTCAAGTTTTTATTTGTGAACTACTCATCTTATAATAGTTAATGGATCTTCCCTTGTGGAGTTTGAACTTTTCTACCTATAGTTTAGTGGAAAACTTGAGTAACTTTTTTTTTTAAGCCCCGCCCCCCGCCTCGCTTTCGCACTCCGCAGTCGAAATCAGTTTGTTTTGCGGCTTCGAAGCGTCACGTTTCCACGCGCGAGGACATGGCCCAGGCGACGTTAGTTAGAAAGCAACAGCGAATGAGGCAAAAACAAGCGCGGGAAACCGCAACTTCACGCTGACGCCGATTTAAAAAGCCCTTCGCAAAAAAGTTTCGCCGGTGACGTCAGATGTAACGGACGACGCTTCCCGGTGTGCGTGTTTGTTTGTCTTTAATCATTAAAACCGGACGGAATGGGGGCCAAACAGAGCAGTCCCGCTGAAAACGGCCGCACTCGAGCGTACTCCGGCTCGGATCTCCCGTCGAGTAACGGCGGCAGAACGGCGGCTGTGGCGATGCGGTTTCCCGCTCACGGCGCCTCAGGTGCTTCATCTTCATCGGCGTCGTCCTCAGCGGCGGTGGCCTCGCACTATACCGGCTCCAGGACGCGCTCCGTCGGGGGAGGCACTGGAGGACCGGCCGCAAGACCCCAGTCGAGCATTAATATACCGACCTCGGGAGCGTACAGTTCTCAGGACTCCGGTAACAGCACACCGGAGGAGAACGGCGGAGAGAGAGAGCGGTCCACCGGCGCTCCGAGGCTCTTGATCGGATCTTTACCTGCTCACCTGTCGCCTCATCTCTTCGGAGGTAAGAGTTACGCAAGTCCACCTAAGCAACAACCAGTTTGTGTTCAACCAGATGTTTAACCGCCTGTTGTGAGTAACCGACCCACACAGCGATGTCAACTACCCATATACATATACACGAAAGTATTTGAAGTTCGCGTTTTTGTGTTAATATCTATGTAAATGTGTTTATATGTAAAGGTCACTAAGCTCAAACTCTATTATATCTTTAAAAACTCTCATTTTCGGGGGAGTCTGCTAAATGATGTTGTGATGACATTGCGTGATGACGTCATTACGTAATCACGACGCAAAATTGTCAGATCTCAGCAAAAACGTGTATATATATATATATATTTATTTTATATATGTTAGTTTAGATCTGTTCGTAGCAATATAAATGCATAATGTAGTATTAAAATATAAATGGCTATTTTTAAATCCATTGAACGGATAAAACCTTTTCCATTTTTCTGCATATTTTTCTTACAGTGTACTGTAAGAAACAGTGCAACTCATCAACAGTCGCAGGTACAAGCTACTAACAAAGTGTCTCATAAATGAAAAATAACAATAGTCAATTATTATTACTATTAAACAATTGCAAATAGCAGATAACTTAATTCCTGTAACGTGTGTACTGCTAGGCATCTTTGGTTTCCTCTTTTTGTGTAATTTAAATGGTAAATTGTGCCTTTTTATCGTTTGAGTCGCTTATCAAAAGTTGCTAAAACTGCCAAATAAATTTTTAAAAATAGCTAAATTTGTTGCTAGGTGCTTTTGGAAGAAAAAGTTGCTAGGGTAGCCTGAAAAGTTGCTAAAGTTGGCAACACTGCCCATCTTATGTCATGATCAAGGTTTTTGAACCGTCAACCTAAACAGTTTTCTAGTTAACAGTTACAGGTTCTAGTTTTAGCGTCTTTAACCAGCTGGTTAAACCGGATCTATACCCACATGTTATGAGTAACTGACCCATAGGCAGTGTACTGACTGTTGTTGGTAGTTGATATGTGCCAACTACCCTTATAAATATACAAGAAAGTCAGTCATATTGTGCCCTTGAAGTTTCACATCAATGTTTTTATGTTAATATCAATGCAAATGTGTATGTATAAGTTTAAGAGGTTAACAAGTTTAAGTGTCAAGCTCAAGTTTTTATTTGTGAACTACTCATCTTATAATAGTTAATGGATCTTCCCTTGTGGAGTTTGAACTTTTCTACCTATAGTTTAGTGGAAAACTTGAGTAACTTTTTTTTTTTAGTTAAAGTAGTGCTGGGCGGTAAAATTTATATCACGGTATTTTTTAAAACTATTCCGGTTTCACGGTACATGACGGTATTTATTTTTTAACCATATTTTCTCCTGATTGAGAGGAAATACTGCAGTATATTGACTTAGAATGACTTATTTTACTGTCATGATGAGTGAATATTGTCAAAAAATACCACACTAAATAGAGACTAAACACGACTGCTTTTAATACATGTTAACCAGGAGTCACTCTCATTTATAATCACGGCATCGTCTGATAAAATCAGCATGCATCTACACTAAAGAGCAGCTATGCGGTTGTTTTGGCTAGATTACTTTTTTGTCTCGTGCAGCGCACTGCCTGCGTCTGAGTAACAAACTAAAAACAACAACAAACTAAAAAGTGCATGAGGTATTAACAGATGAACTACGCTCATATTTATAATTCCAAACAATCAGTAAGAGTGTATGGTTCGGTAACGGTATGAACGGTAAGTTAAAGGTTCTAGTTAGTCCACCTGAGCAACGACCAATTTCTGGTTAAACCAGATCTATACCCACCTGTTATGATAAACCGATTCATAAACAATGTACTGATTGTTATTGGTTGTTGATATGACATACTTGACCTGTTCTAACTCTTGTATATTTATATGAGTAGTTGACACGCATATCACGCCCATGAAGTTTCATATCAATATTTTATATTAATATTAATGCAAATGCATAAGTGAATGTGTGTGTGTATATATAAGTTTGAGAGGTTAAGTGTCAATTTTTTTTGTTATTATTTGTCAACTACCCAGCTTATGTCATAATGGTGATAGTTAATGAATCAACCTTTGTGGAGTTTGAACCTTCAACCTTTTCGTTACCAGCCAAGATCTTTAACCACTACTAGATCACACCACCTATTACGGTTAAATCAGCCGAACTAGTGGTTTGTTTTTATGACCCAAAGTAGAAAGATGTTTTGGTTTATTACTGTTGACGCGATCTGGTGACCTTCAACCTTTTAGTTACTAGCCCAGTGTCCGGTTGCATAATAAATAACCAAGTCTTACAAGTTAGACGTGTTTTTTAATTTTTTTTTATTAAACTGGTCATAACACCAAGTCAAGTTACATTAACAAGTAGATTGGCCTTATTTGAATCTGAAAAGTAAAAGTGCATAAAGCGTAGTGGGTGTGTTTATGCAACTGGACACTGATCTTTAACCAGTAGGTCAAACCACCGCTTACTAGGTTAAACCGACCAAACTGGAGGTTTATTTCCTGCAGTGGAGAAAGAATATGCTTTGGTTTATTATGGGTTGAAGTGATCTCTTTGTGGACGGATGTGATGAACCTATTTTTATTCTGGATGATCTTTTCTAAACTGGTGCAGTTTTGTGCAGCATCGCAGGCCGTTTTTTACAGATGCATGCTGGTGCATCTGTGGCGAGAGACTGCGACGTGTTCAGAGGAACCAACAGGTGCGGTTAGGGAGTTGTCTGATCAGGTGTAGAGATGATGGTTATTTCCGAGCAGTTCAGTCGTCATGCGGGTCTTTTGTTGTTGTATTTCTGAGAACCTGCTCAGTAATCTGATGTTTCATCAACACTGGTGTCATGTGGTTTAACTGGCTGAATCTCAGGAAACCTGTCAAGAACAGGTTCTGGTCACATTTCACCTCAAAATCAGAAGAGAAAAAATAAATAAGAAAATGAAGCCTATTTTTTAGGGCCATTACATTTTCTTTTACACTGTGCACATTTGTTGAAGTTATGGGCGATTCCACAGTTTAGGCCTAACTGCAAGGACAATAGCCTGCAAAATCAATCTTCATGGAGAAAGCCATTGTCCTCAGGTTAACATCCTGAGAAAACCTGGGGTACAGCTGTGTGAAAAGCAGGATAAATCTGGCAATGGTAAATTAGTCAAATTTGATCAAAGTTGAGTTGATGTAAAATTTAGCGTATGTAACATGGACGGAAAAACAGTGTAAATTCAAGCAGAAAGTGTACTTAATCTAATTCAGTTTAATAAAATTCTGGTTGAATCCCAGTTCATGTTTTGCTTTGTTCCTAATTTGGTATAGTTATGAGTCATGCGTTGTGTATGGTTCACAAAACTGGTAATAGGACTTCTCCCCTTGTGGACAGAAACTGTGGAATCGCTCTTATTTAAATTGTAAATTATTTGTTGTACTGCTTTAAAGGAATAGTTCGCCCAAAAATGAAATCTGGCTGATAATGTGCTCACCCCCAGGCCATCCAAGATGTAGATGAGTGTTTCTTCATCAGATTTGGAGAAATGTGTCATTGCTTCACTTGCTCACCAGTGGATGCTCTGCAGTGAATGGGTGCCGTCAGAATGAGAGTCCAAACAGCTGATAAAAACATCACAATAATCCACAGCACTCCAGTCCATCAGTTAACATCTGGAGAAGACAAAAGCTGCGTGTTTGTAAGAAACAACTCTATCATTAAGAGATGTTTAACTTCAAACCATTGCTTCCAGCTAAAATACAATGCTTCCTCCAGTGAAAAAGTCCATCTCCTTTTGTCTCTCACATCAAAATGCAGCCAACATATTTGTTTAGAGCTGTTTTGGCTTGTAAACGGTGCTTGATCTGTGCAGATTTCTCTCCTGATTCAGACCAGATGATTTTTTCACTGGAGGACGCGTTATGGATTATGGATTTGAGTTAAAACATCTTAATGCTGGATTTATTTCAGCTTTTGTCTTCTCCAGATGTTAACTGATGGACTGGAGTGCTGTGGATTATTGTGATGTTTTTATCAGCTGTTTGGTCTCTCATTCTGACGGCACCCATTCACTGCAGAGCATCCATTGCTGAGACACTGATGCAGTACTACATTTCAAATCTACATTTCAAAACATTGATATATGCTCCAAATCTGATGAAGAAACAAAAAATTTGAGTGCATTTTTAGCAAACTTCCATTCATGGGTAAACTGTTCCTTTAAAATAATTGCAAATTAATTTAAAACATTGTATTAGTGTAATTTCTTATAATCTTTCATTTTAATATTTCTTTTAAAATGTGTTTTACATTATTGAAAATAACCATTCTGAATCATTACCCAGGTACCAATTACATTACATTTTTATTTATGCAATTGGCAAATGCTTTCCATTTATGCATTCCTACAATTCATGCATACATAGAATTTTTCAGTTCATGCATTCCCTGGGAATCAAACCCATGACCTTTGTGTTGCATATTCTACTGTTTGAGCTACAGGAGGGCTTTACTTGCAAGTAAATAATGGTTGTAAAATGGGCTGTATTTTTATCTTTTCTCTTGATATTGTGGTGAAATATGGCTTCTACATGTTTTAACGTGATAACTGCTGATGTTTATTTTCATTTTGGCTGTTCATTGTTTCTTACAAACAATATTCAAATCCAGTGGAAAGGCAGGTGAGGCTGTGCGTTTCTGAGACGGAATTTCCCCAGCCGTTGAATTAAAATTCTGTAACAGGCTCTCGCTGGTGATTGAAGTTAATCTTTAAACATTGTTGAAATGGCTATATGACTTTTAACCGACTGTGGATGAGATCAAGGAGGGAGTTTTTAAAGGGAAATGAGACTTTAGTTCACTTTCAATTATTGAAACGCATGGGGGAATCCTACCTTTAACAGACTCTCTCTGTATCTCTCTGGCAAAATCATGCAAAATTTAGCATTTTCATAATCAGCATTTATCAGTAGTGTTTGCTAAAGCAGTATCATTAGTACTAGTGCTCTGAGTGATGAATTGAAACCTCTAAAACTAAGTATTAAAGTTCAGTGTGTGCTTCATCATGCTGTGTTTGTGCTCCAGACATGAATGTCTCCTCCGATCATGTCTACTAGAGCTGGGCCGATACCGATATTAGGGAGTAAAGAAAAAAAAAGATATTGATATATCGTCCGATATTCTATATGTATATTATAGTACAGTACCAGTCAAAAGTTTGGACACACTTCCCATTCGTGTCCAAACTTTTTACTTGTACTGTACTGTATATAGAATACAGTATATACATAAACAGAATATAAGCACATTTTTAGCAATGATAACTCAAATTTGGTGATCAAACACTTATAATAATGTGACATAAATATGTAATGGAGGCAGGGTATTTAACAATTTAACAAACTTTTAACAAGCTTTTCCAAACGTAAACATCTAAAACGAATAAATAATAAATAAATAAAAAATTCCACATTCTGTGTTTATTTTCTGTTAATCACATGAACTCACAGAACATGAGGATTTGTATTCAAATAGTCTTTTTGCAGACACTAGTCTATATGGCGATTTAATTTAAGTGTACTGACCTGTTTTTTATTTATTCATCAAAAATATGACAGATTCCGTGAAATTCCACCTTATACAGTAAATTCCGTTTTTATGACTGGATTCTGCGCTTCCGTCTGCGTTTTCTGCATTGCGGAAATCATAGGGCCCTTCTATTGTAGCAAACGAGTATGATAAGCTCATTGTGAGAGTAAAAGTGGGGACATTGTTTATTTACTTTATAGCATTGAGTCTCACCAACTACGTGACAACGTAGCATTAAATCACCAATCAACAGACTCAAGCCACCACCGCACTGCCGTCTATTGGACTGCAGAAAGATACTAACTTTTCAATCTGCTATGTTAATGACTGTACTGACAAACGGACTTATAAGCATGAGTTCTTGGACGCGGCGCAGCTGGTATAAACGTAAGCATTGACTGAGTGGCCGTGGAAATGCACTATATTGGAAATGCATTGTGTCCTTGCATTGCACCAACAACTTTCAAGTCAATCATGCACGGATGAATTAAGCACAATAAGTGCAGAAACTTTTATTAAGACTATTAAATAAGGTTAGTTTTAACTTCATGTTGTCTTAATGATGTCTTCATGTTCTACAAATCTGTTGACAGAAGCCTAGAACATTCCCTAACCACAAACCACCAATGAAACCAGATCCAGCAGCTCGATTCGGCATCGCTGTGCTTTCAGAAACGCGTCCTTTGCCATTCATAAGCTCGGCCCGCCGGACATGTGATACATGTTCATACTGTCCACACTTAGTAAAACACACACATAAAGAGAGCCGAGCTGAGCGGTGTGTACATTAAACACACAGTGCTTTCCTCCCGCTTCACTCTCGCGTTAAATGAAAGCCAGGAAGTGTTAGTTGTGGCTGCCCTTTGCTCTCTGCGTTTCTCGGACTTGACTTTGACTCAACAGGCTTTGTGCGGCTCCTTTTACCAGAACGGCTTCACCCACAAGCTGGTGAATGATCGCTGCAGTTGTGTTTTTGAGGGTGGCAGCACATGTTGGCATATTTACAGCAGCTGAGATCTGTTAGGGCTTCCAAGACTACTCATTTTACTAGCTGACTAATCGTTGATCAATATTTACTTAATGTAAATGACTCTGTGCGGTGTCAGCGGTCTCATCCAGATCTGATTTGGACAGTGCAGGGCTCTACACTTACTTTTCTTTTTAGGAGTGCTTGTGCTCCTAATTTAAAAAATTTAGGAGCACCTTCTAATCAGTAATCAAAAACTCTGTTAAAAAAATTAACCTTCCCATTACGAGGTGATATTTGACTCCTTAAAGTGATTTACAGGGAATTTTGTTTTTACCTTTGTAATGTCAAATTAAATATATATATATATATATATATATATATGCATATGCTTTTTAACATTTCTAATTAAAACAACAGAATAAAAACAAGTAGAATAAGTTACCAATCAAATGAAATGAGTATTTAAGAAATACATTTTTGGCTTGTAGGCGTATTTTCAGACGTTTAATGAGGCTCAGAGGTCGCATGAGTGCAATTCAATTCATAAATTCATGTTGAGGTTAATGTTTTAAATAACATTTTGAATATAGAAATATTAAATGATTTAAATAACAGAAAAGATAACTAAAACTGCCAGCAGGTGGCGGCAAGTCACTGATTTTATCACTGAATCATTCATTGAATTGATTCGTTCGAACGGCTGATTCATTCAGGAATGAAGTACGTGACTGTCTTTATGAATGGGTAATTGAATCATTGACTCACTAGATTCGTTTAAAAATGCAGTTCATTCATAAACGAAACACCGCTGTGTTTGAATGAAGATGCACAGCGGCTCAGCTGTTACTTTGTTTGAACCTATTTTCGTTGCCGAAATAGAGCAAAATAAGGCAATTGTGTTGTTGTCAGACAATATAAGTCATTTATACGTGTTCCTGAGGCTCAGTGGTAGAGCGTTGCGTTAACAGCGCAAAAGGTCGTGGGTTCGATTCCCAGGGAACACGCATACTGGTAAAAAATGTATAGCCTGAATGCACTGTAAGTCGCTTTGGTTAAAAGCGTCTGCTAAATGCATAAATTAATTAAATTACTTAATATTAACTTCTTGTTTAATGAACTGTTGTAAAACTCCCTTAATAATCATTAAAAGCGGTCACTCCTCTTAGTTTATCCCGATCTCACAAAACTCCATTATAATCGACGAAGCTCTCTACACTGCACAATGAATCTCTTATTTACACCCCGTCAGCACTTTGTTATAATGAGAGGATATGCCTGTGATACATTACTCAACGCTGCAGAAACACGTACGTATATTAGAACCTTTGAAGCTCCCTCAGCGCAAACACAAATAAGCTGATCGGGTCAGTCGCACAGGTGCTCCTAAATATTATTTCATAGTCGCACGCAGTAGTTTTCAGTCGCAAATGCTGTAGAGCCCTGCAGTGTGAGACTGAAGAGATTGTCCACACGACTGAGATGTGGTGAAAGAGTGGATATCTCCATTGCCTGATTTTATATCTGAATTCAGACCATCGCAGATGTCCAAAGCACCAATGCATTCGCTTATGACATGCTGTTTGAATGCAGCTTTGTCTAAGCTAATGTTGTTATTATTGCACGAGTAGGTACAGATAATGAATATTTTAGTACTGTGATTGTCTGATACCAATCTAACTGATAAATATAACAGTAGTTTTGACACTAAGGCAGTTCATACACTGTTTTTATCAGTGTACACAAGATCTTGTTATTAGACTAGAAAAAATGCAAAGACCGCCTGTGGAATCAAGCTTTTAATGTTGTAATCTGGTGTTTTTATTATGCTTAAAGACAAACCATGTCCAAATTCATTAGTAAACATCATTGCGAAGCATTTTTTTTTTTTTTTCTTTAAACCAAAGGCAGTTTCAAAAACGTAGGTTGAAACAGCCCGTTTTCTACCATCACAAACATGTAGCCAATCCCGTCAACTTGAGGGGCAGGGAAATGTATTATCACTCTGCTACGTGGACTTATAGACGACCCTGCATAAATCGCTTGTCTTCTTCGTAATCAGTTTCTGGTTCAAAGATATAGTACAATATTGTCATTGTTTAGCATTTACTACTTCAGTTAACTGAATGAAAGTGGAGCAGGTGTGATGGTGTGATTGAGTAGAGGTGGAGACTAATTTGCATATTAATGAATGCATGCATACTTAATGAGGTAAGGGTGGAGAGTTACATTTTGAGGCATGACAAATTTTCATGTAGAAAAAAATGTTGAGATGTCAATTTGATTATCAAAGATGAGTTTTAAGGGATTAAATTACTAAAAACAGAATTAAAGTAAACAGGGCTGTGACGGGACCAACTACCGCCGGTGGTGCGCTGTTGATAGGCTATATACAGTGGGTACGGAAAGTATTCAGACCCCCTTAAATTTCAATCATCTTTTAACAAGCATGCATGTTTATTTGAGCACTTCCTTCAGTGAACACACAGCCTGCAAAACACTAAAACAAATATCAAAGAAATAATAGTTAAACAAGAAAGTAGCCTAAATAAGAAGGTTAAATACACCCTGTCTACAGGACGTGAGCGGCGCGGCACAACACGACAATATACTATAGAACTCATTATAATCAGTGAATGCTACACTGGATGCGGCGTGACACGACATGACAAATCCCCGACAGTAAACTGCCTCGTCCGGTTTATGAGGTACTGACACAGATCGGCAATGTAGTATTTGGTTTCCCAACAAAGTCCATCGACCAACACAAAATTAATTTGCCGAATGCAGAATAAACTGTATTTTCCTGCGCTCAAACCTGCCAATCTAAAGGAAACGCTGTGAATGGCGTTTGAGGTAGTTTGTGAATTATGCTACCATAGACTTATAGTCTAAATAAAATTTGTATTATGCTTGTTATAGAGTGCGTGACGTCACGTGCACTATTGCCGGTGGCAGTAGCGGTTGTCACGGCGACCGTCTCAGCCCTAAAAGTAAAAAACTTTTCTGTGAATCAGTTCAGATTGTTCCAGCGAACTGATTTAAAACTTTTTCAGAGATTCATGTATTGAATAACACCAGATAACTAGTGCAAAGAGCAAAATAAATATTCTCAGAGGGAATCGGCTGACATTAGGGAAATGGCTTGAACTTGGACTGGGTTTGGGAACGGGTCAGTAGTTGAGCCGGCCGCTCTGTCCCAGTGTGCTGCCGCAGCAGTTCAAACTCCACTCTTAATGGATCAAGCGCCTCCCTTTCCTCTGCATTACTCTCAGCACTGGCTCCGTTTCACCCACTGCTCCAAGAGCTTTCCATCTCCAGCCATCTCTGCACCTCTTGCATGATATCTCTCACATGCACACACACGCTCCATGCCTAAGGCCTTCTGCAACGGTTAAAGGGATACTTTACATTTCTGTCATGATTTACTCACCCTCATGCCATTTTGAAAAATATTCTTTTTCTACCACAGAGTAAAAACTGGCTTTTTAACTCAAAATTCTGCATGATCTCTCGCAATTCAGTTTTTGTTTTCCGCCACACAATGAAAAATTTGAAAATTAATTTAGTTCATATCTCACAATTCTGACTTTTCTTCTCAGTATTGCAAGTCTGTATCTTGCAATTGAGTTAACGTTTCATATTTCTGACTTTTTTCCCCAGAATTGCAAGTTTATATCTCGCAATTCTGATTTTCGCAATTCTTCTTTCTCAGAATTGAGAAAAAAGTTGCAATGATGTTATTTGTTTAAATGTATTTTTATTTTTATCCCGTAGCAAAAGCATACTTCCATAAAAGTCAGTGGGGTCCAATGTTGCTTGGACCCCAACATTTTTCAGAATATTACAGAAAGAAAGTTGTAAGTGTTTGTAAGAAAGTAGAGGATAAAGAAAGGCGTATGGATTTGGAACGACATGAGGGTGAGTTAATTATGACAGAATTTATATTTTTGGGTTTTTGGGAATTTATATTTTCTCTTTTTTTCCCTAGCAATTATGAGAAAAAAAGTAGATTGCAAGATATTCAGAAATCTGACTTTTTTTTTCTTGCAAGTCTTTTTCCTATACAATTTATTATTATTGTAAAATTTATTAAAACACAAAGTTAAAGATCTTCACTACAACCCGGCAAAATTAAAGTTTGGTCTAACTTAAAGAAATTGACAGAAATATTAATACTCCATGGTAGAATTCACGATATAGACTTTTTCAAGTTTATATCTCACAATTAATTTTTTCGTTTCCGCCACAGAATAAAAAACAAAGAAAATATTGCAAGTTCATATTCACAATTCTGACTTTTCTTTATATCTCACAATTTTGACGTTTTTCCCTCAGAATCGCAAGTTTATATCTTGCATTTCTGATTTTTGCAATTCTTTCTCAGACAAAAACGTCTGGATTGTCTGAAAAAGTTGGTTACATTTATTTATTTATGTATGTATTTGTTATTTATCCTTTGGTAGAAACAAGCTTCCATAAAATTGAATGGGTTTCTGTGTGGTTGGATCCGAACATTTTTCAAAATATCATAGAAAGTCATACCAGTTTGGAAGAAAACATAGAAGGAAAAGAAAGTGATACGAGTTTGACACGAGAGTGAGTTAATTATGACAGAATTTAATTTTTTTAAGTGCACTGTCACTTAAACACATTGATTTGAACACCTACGTTAAGCAGCACTGTGAATAGATTTTCAACCTATTTGTCTGCATGCTGAATATGCCTAATGTGCAAAATGTATCTAATGCTGTATAAGCAGTGTAGCACAATCTCCGTTTAACTCATTTCTACCGTCTTCCGTCACTTTGTAAACCATTATTCTAACCCGTCCTTCTCAGCAGCCAGTGAGTGATGTTTCTGAGTCAGCAGGTCATGGTTCATTTCCCACGCTGTAGATTCGTTTTGACCGGGTCGTGGGGAAGATGTCACACGGATGAGATGTTTTATGAAGTCCACGTGCATGCGCAAACACCGCTGGCCGATCCTGAATCAATAGTCAATGTCCCACCGTGCTGCTGTGTCCTGAGCGTTTGACATGGACATCAATCCTGTCAGACTTTTTTCACTGCGTCTCTAACAGACCGCCTTAAATCAGACAGATAGGGATATATATTGTTATCCAAATGTATTTGCAAAGAGATGCAGTATATGCTATATAGCCAATCTCAACCTGATTTCATTTTCATTGCAAAATGTAAACCATATTATTATTACCTGGCTCTTTATATCAAGTTGGTTTTCCCATCTTTATTTGCATACTTCTGCAACTTGTATTTCCAGTACACTCATGTAAAGTGATATATACTATATTATCATCCAGCTGTAATCGGAAAAATGCGACTGACTGTAAGGCATGAAGATATTAAGATATTGTAAACATTAACATTATGATTTTCTGTAAAGCTGCTGTGAAAATAAACTGCTCTGTAAATAAATTTGACTTGACTTGATTACTGTAATGTATCTGGATGTTTTACTCTTGACAGTGCATTTTGGGAATTTTTGTTTTTCTCATTTTTTTATTGTAATTCTTTTTGTTATTCTTAGTATTGATACAGAACAGATTTAATTGCATTCATGCAGTCAGTTACGATGTTAGTCCAATTAAAAAAAAATAAAAATTAAAGGCAGTAGAACAATAATCTACCATGCTGTACAAATATTTTGCAAATGCGAATCAATTTTTGTTTATAAAATGTATCCTATACCTTTTAATGCTATGCATCTGCCGAGCACATAAAGGCAAATGCAACTGATAAATTGAGGAAATGTTTTTTAACTCTTTGTTTTATTATAATTTATATTTTTTGTGTGTAAAATATAATTTCTTATTGTTTTCTTTTGATTTTGTGGTGAAATATGACCTAAGCATGTTATTGACAGTTTTTGAAGTCTAACCAACAGACCAGCTCTACTGTATCACAGTACAACATTTTAATCGTGTGTATTTGACATGTCTTTGGATTTTTTTTCTTTAAATAAACATTAGTTTATATGAATGCCATTTTGAATTTGAGCAAATATATAAATGCTGGGATGCAAATCTAATTCAGTCACAAGGTTTATCACCCAGCTCTACCACTGCTTCGTATTTGTGCTGTACTTTGGGTCTCGTCGCAGGCTTGTTTTAACCTGTGCTGATCGCTTTGCATCTCTTGCGGAGGCTTGATTGAGTCCACGCTCTCCTGAAGGCATTTGCAGAGTTTAAAGTTTTGAAGGAACTGCTCACAGATAAAGTTCTTTTGAGACTCTTGTACAAATGGAGTCATATATTAGATGCTTTATACAGGGCAGCCAGGCTGAAAATGCGAAGCATCACGACTCGGGTATGCTCGAGGAAAAGTCAATGAGCCATGCTTTCTCTAGCCTAATATTGCTTGTCAGCATTTGTAGAGCTCTGAGCCTGAGGTTTAAGTCTGACTAGGATTAAAGGATTGATTTTTCCAAAAATAATAACTGCCATTATTTATTCACCCTCGTGTCATTTTTCAAATCTTCTTTATTAAATTACACGTTAAGTGTTCCTGCAGAAAATCGTAGTTGTGGAGTTGAACCATCCTGGATGGTTCAATATCGAGAGACTTGTATGACAGAAGGGACAAACGAACAGCCGGTTCCCTCTGGGCATAAACAGGAAGAGGATGCATCATAATCAGATGCAGAACAGACAGTATGGATCTGTTTATTCTCAAGAGGAGACGGTCATGGGAATGTAGCTGTATGTTTTTCTGCTATGGATATATGAGGCTTCACAATGTTTCTATGTCCTCTGGACGTTGACATTTTTATAAACAATTAGTCACTAGTGAAAATCAGTAACGGTTTCTTTTTATAGACAGGCAAATAAAGTAGCTGGAGTATCTGTGCATGAGATTGGTTGATTATAATTAGTTTCACCTTTTCTACAGCGGATCGGTTCCAGATTAAGCACTGGCATAGTGTTGGTGCAAAGGTGGTAATAGTGAGTTAAAAAATCGAAATCATGCATTTGAACTGAGTTCGATTTCCTGAAACAAAGACGTTTTTGTGTGTGTTTACTGTATACTCATGATTTCAAGGTGTGGCAAAGAAAGGATTCCCATCTTCCTCTGATCTGAACTCCCATACCTGGAAAACCACGTTAAATGTCTTTTTTTTTTATTTTTTTTTATTTTTTTTATTTTTGTTTGTATTTGCAAATGCCACTCAGATCCTTTATGCATTTAAAGGAATGGTTCACCCAAAAATGAAAATTTGCTGTAAATGTGCTCATCCTCAGATCGTCCAAAATGTAGATGAGTTTGTTTCTTCATCAGATTTGTAGAAATGTGTACACTAAAAAAATGCTGTTTTTTTTTTTTTTTTTTACCCAAATGCTGGGTTCAGCCTGATGGGTAATTTTATTGGGTTATTTTTAATAATAAAAAAAAAATATATATATATATGAAAAAGTCCATCTCCTGTTGTCTCTCACATGAAAATCCAGCCACATATGTGTTTAGAGCTGTTTAAACACTGCTTGATCTGTGCAGATTTCTCTCCTGATTCACACCAGAACACTTTTTCACTGAAGGAAGCGTTATTTTGGATTATGGACTCGTATTTTAGTTAAAAAACGTCTTGATGGGTTTGCTTCAGCTTTTGTCTTCTCCTAACTGCAGAGCATCCATTGCTGAGCAAGTGATGCAATGCTACATTTCCACAAATCTGATGTAGAAACAAATTTTTGGTGAACTCTTCCTGTAATCACTCTACTCATAGGGAACTGAACTTCATAGCAAAAGTCGATTTTCAGAAATGAAAATGCTGGCAAAGACTTGCAGCTTTAAATAGACTTGTCATTTACAGGAAGAGCTACACGTGATCTGTTGTGACATTTCATTTTTATATGACCATATCTCGTTTTGTAACGCACCACATCGTGTTCTTGCACAGTCTATTTTTCTTATAAAGATCGTTTGATTTGTTCCTCCACAGGTCTTTACAGTGTTGAAATCCTCATAGTAGGGCTGCATGATAAATCGAGATCGCGATTCGACAGAAGCTGCGATTGTCATGCGTGCATCTTTCAGTGAAGCATAGTTCTGTGATCAGCAGTAAATCTCCATCTGAAGGCCAGAGGGCGCTCTCGAGCTGAAACTCCAAATACGCCTCGCAGAAGAAACTCAGAAAATGCCTATCGCTGCAGCTGAATAAACAGAAGATTCAACTGCTTTCATTGATTCAACGTGACTAATAAACACACGACTACGGCAATATACGGTTTATTTGAGTTTTTATTTTAATTAATTAAAATAAAGTATATTTATAATGCAATGCCTTTATCACTGCTTAAATACTATGAAATATGTTGCGTGCCTTATTCTGTGTCAGAAGCCACATCTCACAGAAGGATTTATTTCAAACACTCGGCTGACGTTATGAAGTGAGTTTGGAGTAAAAGTGTTATTAAATGTGTTTTTTTTCACGTGCTTTCAGATGGAGCAGCATTTACTTCACAGAGCCGTAGTTCACTGAGAAGCTACGCAAACAGCTGTCATTATCGTGAACAATTTCTTTGATTTCTGAATCGCGCAATAAAATTGTCTGTGATTTTTTTTGTCAGTGAACTATAGTAAATTCTGCTCCATCTGAAAGCACGTGATGATGATTTCCTGCTGATTACAGAACCGAGTTTCACAAAATGCGCATGACAATCGCATTCGATTAATCGTGCAGCCCAACCTCATAGTCATATGGTTAGATGAACGCTATTGAGCATGACTGTCAGTCATGAATGCATGAGTGGTTGGATCATCTCAGCATCATAAAGGCAGGAATGTAATCTTATTACACTCTTTAAGTCGTGTGATTATCTCTGCAAGCAGTATTCCATTAAAATGTCTTATACACAAATACAAGCTTTAAATTATTTATGTTTGCACTTATGCATTAAGCAGATGCTTTTATCCAGAGCAACTTGCATTGCATTCAAAGTTTGCATTTTATCACTTCATGCATTTCGTGGGAATCAATGGTGAGAATCAATTTAGTGAATCATTGCATGCACCATTTGATCTATACAGAAGTACAGAATATTATTGCTCGGAGTATTTTTTGTGTGCCGTAATGATGCAAAATTAACTATGCACGCTCCAATAACAAATGGGATGTTAAAAAAATTCAGTTTAGCTTATTTCAGCAAATTTAGTAGGTCGTCCAGGTATTCTGTGCATGCAATAAATTTGCATGCTCTGTGCATTATGCATGTCGTCTCTCTTGAGAGCAGTTCTTGATGAGGTTTTGATTCATGCTTTCTACTGTTAACTTGATTTTAGCCAAATTGCACCCCATGGGTTGCATTTGTACCTGACAGATGAAGTAAGAGTGACGTTTTGGCTGCATTAGTGAAGCAAACAATGTTCTGAATGCAAATTGTGCCTTAAGATGTGCAGCGTGCAGACAGGCTCATGTCGTCTAGTTAATTGAGCACTTAGAAGAGGTAAGAGTCGCGTCTCCCTCGCTGACTGCATATGGCACATTAGATGGCATCGTCAGTCGATTCGCTGTTTCCCACTGGTTTGGTTTTATGGCAGGTTTGCTGCACTCGAGCGCCTCCTGATTGCTGAATAATCACCATCGAATCTGCATTTGCACTCACGAGATCCTTAAACTCAGGTAAAGTGCTAGTGGTTTTTAAAAATTGGGTTCATCGCTGATCAAGTTAGTTCATTTGTTTGAGATTGAAAACATAAATGTAGCTGAAATGCTCAAATAAATGTGTTCTGCCTGAACTGATTTCTGTCTGATTTCAGAATGAACGGCTCTAAATGTTGCTAAAACTGCAGTTGATGGGTTTTATGTGCTTCTGGTCAGATGTCTTCCTGTCTAAGTTATAAACAGGAACTGCGGATAACTAACCTGCTGTCCATCATGCAATTTGAATAGCTGTTATTATCTCCTCCTCAGTGTTTCCATTTCTATATTCAGAGAATACAAAGTATGTATTTATTAGGCCTGTGTGATTTGGGGAAAATGTCTAATTGTGATTTTTTTTTTTGGGACAGATATTGCTTCAGCTTAATATTGTCAATAGTGTGCAGCACAGTATGGGTATAGTTATCCTTACCCTGCTGAAAAAAACCCCAAACATAATAGAAACCATCACAGAAATTCTTATGGTTTCCATTAAAACAATTACAAAATTCCTTTTTGTAGTGTGTTTAGGGCATTATTCCAATAGGAATTACTGTTGTTCCATTGTTTCTCATCTGCCAGATTACATCCCACCATAGAATCCATCAGATACCAGTAGACACCATTATAGTTTACATTAAAACCAATACAATTCCCATTATTACCCTTAAATCCATTACGTTTTCTATTGTGTGTTGGGAGGGGTTCTATTGTTTTTTTTTCAGCAGGGAATATTATAATGGTATAACTACTTTTACAGAATTTACTTAGTTACTGAATTTCACAGGAAAGATTAGTTTATTTTGTGTAAATAAAGAACTGTATTACAGTCAGTTATTAAAGTATTAGGTTGATTTATTCATTTTTAGGTATTTGGGATTTTAAGAACAAGTGGAAAATGTGCTGAATGTTTCATTTCATCCAAGTGAAATTAGCAAAGCAGTTAGACTGAATTTATATTTGTTTTAAACGTGGAGCCATGCGCGAGTTGACACAGGGTTGCGCGCGTGCGTCAAGCCTCATCCATACTGCCAGATGCGCTCGTAGAGGCTTGCTGGGCGCGAGTATAAACGAGTATTACGAAACGGGCTGCGTTTGTGCGGCAAGTGTAAACGGCTCCTCCGTGAGACGCGGCAGAGAGGAGCGAGTATGAGAAGCATTCAGAGACACAGGCTGTGTGTGCGCTCTTCTGAATTGGGAATAGCAAACATGCATCATAAACTTCTTTCAAATTAGAATCTGTTGGGGAGATAAAATGTGCAAGATAACGTTCATGTATTTATAAAAAAATCTACCAATGTATCTTTTATTCTCCAGTACTGAAAGCAGAACCGATAAGGGAGCTCTTGATATGTGTTGTGACACAGCTCTTGCAAATTAACGTTACCCTTTTAGTTTGGTGTCTGTCATTTCCAAGCCGAAGTAATTAGGGATGCACCGAATATTCGGCCACCGAAAATTTTCGGCCGAAAATGGCCCAAAAGGGCATTTTCGGTTTTCGGCCGAAAGACTTTTATCACCGAAACAATACGGCCGAAATGTTGTGATGACGCAAACAGAAACCGCGACCTGCACGTGCTTGTCTGAAGCAAGAAGTAATCTCATATAACAAGTTTTTCTTTAGTATTAATTTGCCTAACTATCTGACCCTGTAGACGCGCCTTAATCACACACTCTCCTGCTTTCTGTTTTTGTTCTATGTTTTTTAAATGGTGGGCGTTTACGCAGTTGGCTAGAGCAGTGTTTCCCAACATTTTTTTTTAGTCGCTGCACCCTACAAAATACATTGTCACAATATTTGAATTTCTAACTTCGATATGATAATTTGAAAAGTATAGATATTCGGTACAACAGGAAAGAACTGCAGAATAATCATGAAAAATAAAATGTATCACAGGTTTCACAAAAATATTGTGCAGCACAACTGTTTTCAACATTGATAATAATCAGAAATGTTTCTTGAGCAGCAAATCAGCATATTAGAATGATTTCTGAAGATCATGTGACACTGAAGACTGGAGTAATGATGCTGAAAATACAGCTGCGCATCACAGAAATAAATGACACTTTAACAGATATTCACATATAAAACAGCTGTTTGAAATTGCAATAATATTTCACAATTTTTACAGTATTTTATTCAAATAAATGCAGCCTTGGTGAGCAGAAGAGTCTTCAAAAAAAATTGTTTAACTCTCACCAACTAAAATTTTGAATGCTACTGTAATGTATCTTTTTTTCTGCTTTGTCATATTGTGTATAGTTGGGACACTGTGTAGATGTTCTGTGTTGATCTGAGTGTGTGAAACCTTTACGTGTGTGTGTGTGTGTCAGTCTAACACCTTCCTTGTCTTTATCTGACCCTATGAGCTGACGTTGTCACCTTGTCAAATTGTCGCATGCTTACGATCATTTATAGTAGGACAGCGCTGACCTTTTTTATACTGGTATTTTTTATACCATCTGCTGGGCAGCGCTGACAGCTTTATGAATTATAAATGTCTCCTCGGGACCCTCGCTCAAATCCGCCTCTCCATCAAAAGGACTAACCTTCAGACGTGCCGCCGATGCATCCACGTCTTTCTGTGTGTCTGAAATTCACACTTCACAAGTTTTTTTTTTTTCTCTGCACATGAAAGTGGATAATGTCTCTAAACTCAGCATTAACCATTTGATTACACGGTATTGCAGACGAGGCTGTTTCTGTGCTAAAATCCAGTTTCCAGAGGGATTATAGAGCACAATCCAGATTAAATCCTTTCAGAAAACCTGCACATGTGTGTTTGTGTTATGAAAACATCTTCACGGCGAATTGTCATTTGTTTCTTTGTCAAAATGTAACATGCGTACTGTCATCAGCAGCTGTGTATTCATTTTATTGGGGCCATATAAAAATCCATTTTTTTTTTTTTAATTTATTTCCCCAAATTTTGTGTTTTCACTTTTAATTCTTCTGAATGCATGGTTCAGTTAATTCAGTTTTATTATCAAAACGGTGTCTAATTAAATACATTCATTAAACTTTTTAAAGAAATTTAAAGATCGCAAGAATGGACTTGAATTTCTTGCATGAGGAATCGTGTTGGGCGATATGCTCAATTTTCATATCGTCAGCCTGTGAGATCGCCAATACACTATATTATCGTGCTAATTTATTTAATTATTTATTTACTTCGTTTCATTGCCAGAAAGTAAACCACTTCCAGTGTCGTCAAGCCTCGTACACACCGGGACGATTATCGAGCGTTTATCGCCGATGTTTTTCGACGCGTCTTTTGTGTTCATATACCCAAGTGATTTTCGCTGGCGATGAGCCAAGTGAACGTGCAAATTCACTCCCTGACATTAGATGGCGCTTAATGAAAAACAGAAATACCCCGGTACACTTTGAATCCTATTTGATCTGCAACTCCTCTCCATAACAACTCCCTCTTATCAAAATGTTTGTAGTCGCTGTCACGTTTGTCATAAAGCCCTTTGTGTTCAGACACCAATGAGACCAGCAGCTCTACATTCATCTTGCCTCGATGCATCTTCTTGGTCTTCTTACTTCCTCTTCGTCGTTAGACATCAATGTGTGCTCGGCAAGACCGTTTTGTGCTTGAGTGCCACCAAGTCGTGTTTTACTGTAACTTCAGAAGCTCCAGGCACGTGACCAAAATCGCCAATCTCATTTGTCGGCCAGTTTTTGACGCAGCGCGCCAAACCAAAAATTACGCTTTTACGGGTCGCGTTTTGCGCGTCTGTGTGCACACTCACATTAGTGCCCTTTGTTTAGTCACGAGGCTTTAAACGTCAGCAATAATCGCATGTGAGAGTCGTCCCGGTGTGAACAAGCCTTAAGGCTAAAAACTTTGTTAATAGAATTTAATTGATAAAGAAAATCTATTTATGACATTATTTTTGACAGCATCCTCATTTTACAGCATTTTTTACACAAGTGCCTAAAACTTTGCAGGTAGGTTTCTTGAAGCATCTTGGAGACGTTGTCACAGTTCTTCTGGATTTAAAAAGTCAAAAGTCTCACTGGATTATTACAATTCATGGCTAAATGAATGTTTGGAAATGTCAACTGATATTTCCTACTGACACACTACAGCAAAAGATAGAAATAACTGACTTAAAACCATTTTTAGCTGCTGGAAATACTAGTGTTCTAATTATTCCACCACTGTATAAAATTGATTTATTTGTCATTTAAGATAAATTGCAAAGATAGAAAGCAGTAGTTTTGCATCCTCATCAGCTGGTTTGTGTTTTTGAGCAGATGCCAGTCGTGTCCTCAGATCAGCTCTCTTTACACTTCCTCATACATACATGATCAGGAAATTGCAGACCTAACCCTGCGGTATTGTTGTCTTTGTCTAGCCAGCGTTCTGCTGCCTTATGCGCTCGTCATTGTCTTAGCGGTTTAATTTTAGCCCGGTTACGTCAGTAACGCACACATGGAGAGTGTGAGACCGTCTGCTGCCGCAGACATGGATCTCTTTCACAGAAGATGTGCGATTTAAAGCTTTAATCAAGACACCTGATGCTGCCGAGATGTTCAGCTTTAGTCTCAGATCACGAATCAATCAGCATATGTAGTATATTGTATTTACTGACTGCATGAAAATCCAGCTGTGAGCTGAAATGTATAATTTCCTTTTTTAAAACCTTATTTCTTAATTTAATGTTCACTATAAGTAAGTGACGGATTGTTTGGCTTCTTGAATGAAAAACTCTGACTCTGATGCTTTCAAAAACATTGATCTATTATATCTATCTATAGTATTGCAACATTGACTCAGCCAATGGGGTGAGTTTGGGGGCGGGACTATCTGTTTGACTAACCAATCACAGATATGGAGAATGTTTTGGACAAAATCAGTCATTATTTTGGCAGTTGCATGTGTTGATGAGCAGAAAATATACACTTCAGCATTTAAAAATCTGCAAAAACGCCTCTGCTCCTCTGAAAGTTCCCAGTTCCTGATTTCATTCCTCAAGAAGAACAAAACAGAAATACATTTCCTCTTTCTCTGTGTTATTTATCAGACTCTTATTTACCCTAGTGTTGCTTCCAAACTGTATGACGAAAGTGCATTTTTACTGTAAAGCTCTAAGAAGCACCATAAAAGTGTCATAAAAATAGTTCCTATGATGCATTCAAAATCTTCTGAAGTCATATGAGCTACTTTTATGACATTTTTATGGTCATGGGTATATACGAGGAATAGTTAACTAGTTATTGACTGATACAGCTGTTATTGGCTGCATGATTAAGCAAAATGAAACCGAAATTGTGATATGGCTTAGTGTGATAATTAGGGATGCATCGATCCGATACTCCGTATTGGTATCGGCTCCGATACTGACGTTTTCTGCCGGATCGGGTATCGGTCAGACGAGACCGATCCAAATCCGATATTGTGCGTATACTATTGTGTTATTATTAAGCCCCACGAAAGGCACAAAAACATTATAAATGTGTGCTGTGACTCCATGTTGCTTCAAACGCATCATTCTGTGCACTGGATGCACAGAAGCGCTTTGTGCCGCTCCGTATTGGAGCTTTTCGTGTTATAATACTTTTGCGCAATGAAAGATTATTTATAGAGTTTCTTGTTCTGTCCTATGATAGGACAGAAAAAGAAAGGCTATTAATAATCTAATGTATAGCACAGTAATGGAGGCAGCAACATATAGATCGGACTCCTGTATCACATGCTGCTGCCTTTATTACTGTGCTATGCGTACATTTGAAAGAAATGTCTTTTAATTTTATAGATATATTTATCTATAAATACATTTACTTTATTTTATTAATGTGTTTTACAACAATACAAAGAGCAATGAGTAACATTTGACCAGATTTAGTCCTACAATTATTCACTTTTATTTGTTCCCCACTAAATAATGTTATTTCTCTAAATGTTTAGATTTGATAAAATTGTGCACTCGTGATTTTTCTAGAATAACTTTTGCTGCTAAATTATCCACTAACCTAGTTTACAATAGTATTTTTGTTATAGATTGATTATATATATTTTTTTATTTGTTATTTTTCATTAAAATGAAGTTGTCTATATTTAGTAGATTGTGTTTAACACAAAAAAGAGTGAAGATCAGGTCAACCCACAGAAGTATAGAAATTCTACACTGATTGAAAAAAAAAAAACTGCGCTGGGATCGGAATCGACCGATACTCCGAATTTTTGGGATCGGATCAGATCTGAAAAAATGGCATCGTTGCACCCCTAGTGTTGATTTATAAATTTTAAACTAAGACTTATTATTGTTGCCCCCCCCCCTAAAAATACAGTTTGTTTATCATCATGTCAGTAAAGCTTGTTTGAATCTCTTTGAATGCTACAAAAGAGAGTGTGTGCGTATGTGTTGTAGGCCACTTGTCCGATTGAATATCTCCACCACAGAATATTGTCTTTATCCTCAAATCTGTATTTCCTCAGTAGTTTCCTGCAGAAATCAACAGCTTCTGTTCTTTCTCAGGAGTGCGAGCGCGAGGAGCTCTGCCGCTTCGCTTTACTCCGCAGACGCAGTCATTAAATCCTGGCGAGAGCGTTCACGAGCTGCATGTGTGAACTGCATCGATCTCGTTGTGACAGATGCTCAGACGCTCTGAAATATCCTGATTTCACCATTACAGAAGCTGGTTTGTCTGGCAGGGAGAGCCGATCAATAAAGCGGAGATGAGAAATATAGATGGACTGGTGCGACTGCAAGCACTTTTAAAGTTAAACGCTCCTGCTGACTTTAATTTTATAAGATGTGTTGTAGTTTTGCTTCCATATTACGTGTCTAAAACGTATAAAGTGAATAAGATAGTCTTCTCCAGCTCATCTTTTCACATAAACAATGAAAAACCATAAAAATTTTAATTTGGCCCCTTCATTCAAGTGTTTGGGTTCACACATGCGCAGATCAGCGGCTCATCGGTTTTCGGTTCGAGTCGAACTGTTTCTTCAGTTCAGTTACTGTTGGAAGAAACTGAAGTGCTGAATCAGTTCATTCATCACCGGATCAGATATACGGCGGTATTTCGACTCATTTCCAGTCTGAGTGACTGTCAGGCGTCTGAAAGTGAGTTTAGATTGAGTAGATCTGTGCTGCCTGAGCCGCGAACTGTTTCAGATGATTCAGTCCGATTTGGTTCATCTAGTTCACCAAAAAGAACCGGTTCAAAAAAATGATTCGTTCGTGAACTCCGGACCATTTATCTGAGGCTGATAATGCCTGATACACCTGGTAATGCTGTAAATAATGTTCAGTTTCTTGCACAGACCGATCGTTTCGCTTCATAAGACTTCAATATATCATCAGGAGTCATGGGGATTTTGTGGTGCCTGATATGACTCTCAGAGTGCCGGTAGCCATTGACTTACATTTTATGAATCACCAATGATCACAGTTTCAGCTAAAAATCTTCTTTTCTGTTCAACTTAAAAAAAAAGTCACTTACATCATGGATGGGCTTAGGGTGAGTAAATTTCATTTTTGGGTGAACTATAAACCGGACATTGAATGAGGGATCGTCCAGCAGGACATACAGTCATCAGATCTCTGTTAAGACTCTTATGTTTCATTCAGAACAAATCAGACGCGCTCGTTTTCTCAGACGCTTGCAGAAAAAGGCTCACCAAAACAAAGTTACCGGGTTAATCTTTTTCACGTTTCCTTGGTTGGTAGATGCACCGGGACCTGATTATAGCACTTAAAACCTGGAAAAGTCCGATTTTCATGATATGTCACCTTTAATTAAATAGGCCATGTTACATTCATTTTAAATATATTTATCAGTAATGTAATGCAATATTTTGTATAATATATTAGTGATGTATTATGTATTATTTAAACATCAAAACATTATTTAAATAATAAATTATAAATATTTTTACAATTATATTTTTAAAATATACTTTTTATAATTATATAATAATTAATGCATTTATTTATTACACATAATTCATGAAATATAATGTAATATAGATTATATTAATAATCAATGTTTGGAGAGCCCTATAGGTTCAGTGTTATTTTAGTGTCATTGAGAGACTATATATTTTGAATATATTTTATATATATATATTCTGTTTTAATTTTAAAGTTTTTGCCATTTAAGTAGTTTATATATATATATATTTTATATATATACTTTTTTTCTCGGATTTGTCATTACATAACTCAAATTCAAAATCAGAGTTCAAAATCAGGGTATGCCAATGAACAAATGCTGATCTGTGCTTTTTTGCTTTTTAAATGCTGTCTGAATTTATTAATTGATTTGCCCAATAATTCAATCAGCAAAGAGACATAGTGTGCCAAAGCAATATGAGACAGTATGCACAGAAATTGTTGCAGAAAGTTGTTCTTGCATGAAAACATGTGCAAACAAAATAAACAGAAGTTTGATTTTATTTAGCTTAGTTTTGGCCTGTGGCCTGAAGCTTTAAGTCCTCTCTATTGGAGTTTTTAATGGTAATTGTTATCATGAGATGCAGGCAGTGGGTTTGATGGGCGATTTAGCAGCAGGAGTAAATGCTCTGTTCCTCCAGAGTCTCTCAGGTCTCCTCCAGCGGTAATCGTTTACAGTAAATAATGCTCAGTGTTTAGTGACCGTGGTACAGTCTCTGGAGTCTGTAACAGCGGTCTGGCTGTAATGAGAGAGGAGGGCAGGTGTCGAGTTTCTGCTGCGCTTTTGTCTGTCTAAAGCAGGTTTTGTGTACCTGGCACAGGTGAACATCATTGATTCACTCTGCTTTAGCCAGCTATTATTCTGATAAATCAGTCTAATCCTCAACTATATGCATTTCAGGCCTTCTTGGTGTTCTTTAGGGATGGAATTTATGTTAACATGTAAATGTAATGATTCTGAATTATTCAGATTCATCTTAAAGATTGGATGAGGTCAGTCAAATGTGTGTTTGTTTGAGTGACTGATAACTTGATCGCACTCTTGCATGTTGCATAACCTGTAACTGTGCGTGATTATATGGCTAGATACATTGTATTAAATGCATTTTGCATAGTTTTTACGTTCTGTATGTGACCCGCTAATGCAGGGTTTCCCAAACGGGGGTTCATGAGTTGATTTAAAAACAAAAAAAATTAATTTGCAAAACATTTATTATTATTAATAATAATTGAAAATGTAAAACAATCACAATTAATCAAAATAAAAAAATTTTAATAATGAGGTGGTTGTTGTTGTTGTTGGTAGTAGTATTTATTTAAACGTAAACTTAAAACAACACAGCTAATCTGCACCATTAATCAAAATTAAATTAATATGAACAATAAATCGAAAGAAAGCTTTTTTAATAATGCAATTATTATCTCATTATTGAAATAGTTTTTTCAATTAATCCTGCAGCCTTTTTACATTTAAATAATAATAATAATAATATCTCATTAAAAGATTTCAGTTTCATTTCCATTAAAAAAAATTACATTTAATTTTAATAATAATAATGTTAAAGTATTAGCTTAAAATCTCAAGGGGTACAAAGTAAATATTTTATGCGTAAGAGATTCAACGTTTCAAGTCGCCTAGATGAAGCTAAAGTAATTCTTTGTAAAACAGCAGATATTCTATAATATTCTGCTTTTGCCAGTTTTATTTATATAGCACTTTTCGCACTGGATATTGTTTCAAAGCAGCTTTATAAAAATTGCATTAACTTACAAATCCTGTAAGGTCCTCGTCTAGCAGTCTTTATATTTGTCTTGACTGTGAAAGATGTCACCAGCGTCTCCTGTTCCTCAATAGCACGTTTATGCACGCAGCACATGTCGCATTCAGCCGACTGCTAAATTTTGTCACGAGGTGCTCACGGCTCGATGCTGTCACACGACGCTGCCAGTGAATCATATCATTGAGTGTGTTCAGGGTTCAGCTGTGTTTAGACCAGACAAACCCTCTGCATTGTGTCTAGAGCTCAGCTGATCATCTATTTCTTCTGGGATTCACATGCATTTCAGAAACGAGCTTGTGTGTGTGTGTGTGATTGCATCTCCTAAGGGATTAACACACACACACACACACACAGATGCTGGTTGTCTTTTTTAAGCTCTTTATCGCGCTCCTGCTGTGTCCGTCCCAGAGAAACACCCGGACACGTTGAAGATTGCGTCGTTTTTCCAGCCAGTTTCCTGGAAAGAACAAGGCTTTTGAGTCCTTTTTATGCCGAATTATAACATGGATGTGTGTGCATGCAGCGCTCATTTCATCACTGTATATGTTAAAGTGCCCCTATTATGGTTATGAAAGGTTCATATTTTGGTTTTGGGAGTCCCCAACAACAGGTTGACATGCATGCAAGGTCAAAAAACACTTTCGTTATCTTAAAATATGCATTTATTTTTACCTTACTTACGACTCCCTCCTTTGTGTGACGCTAATCTGCGGTGATTGGTCCGATTGGATCTCGCCTGTAATGCCTGAATAAAGCAGCCTTTGAGCGCAGTGCTGCTTGTGTACAGCGTTACCGGGGAAACCGCTATTTTACCGCTCCAAAAGCGACACCTAGTGGCAAAGAATGAATGTGCATTTTCATTCAGACCAAAGCGAAAAGACCAACAAGTGGGTGGGCAATATGCTAATGTTTCATGTTGACGTCAACATGAAACGGCTTGGGATTCGTTTTAAAAAGACTTGTTTCAATGATTCAGAGTCACCTCTTTCTTTTGAGAGACAATTTTATACACGGTGCACTTTCAGATTTAAAACTTTGCAGGATGTTTTCATATTGTATTATTTTCTTTAATATCATGTGCATTAATAATGAACTCAAGTTTTTTGTTGTTTTTTTCCCCCCCAAACTTTTTTCTCTATTTTTTCTCTTATAATTAAGAGCTCAAGTTGTGGCCATAAACTGTACGCCTTTGAAAGATTTCTAGAGACCCTAAACGCAATGTGAACTCATGTAATTTTGCTTCATTTTGTCTTCACAGGTTTCAAGTGCCCCGTCTGCTCCAAGTTTATCTCTTCAGATGAAATGGACCTTCATCTGGTCATGTGCTTGACAAAACCTCGAGTGACGTACAACGGTGAGTGTTTGTGTTTTCCTCTGTGTGTTGCGGTTGCCCTGTAAAGACAGAAAGGCATACACAATGCTGTAATTATCTCTTCTCATGGCATGTTAAGACCAGGCAGATGCCTCTTAGAATCAGGTTTGCTGATTTGTTGCATTGCATTCATGTTCAAACATCGGATTTTCCAGCAGAAACATGCAGTGAAGTGCTTTATTTAGTCACCTGAATCAAAGCTTTGGTGTTTGTGCAGTGAAAATGCTGAGCTTGTGTTTTATGGAGTGTCTAGCAACTTTAATGTGTTTACCGTGTTTGTTACGTCAGGTAATTCTTGTGATGATTCGCAGACATTAGGCAACTCATGTCTGATATTAGGTGATGTAGGTCTGCACAATAAAAATATTATACCTCTTTATTTCACGCCTTTTAATGATGTTCAACATTTATATTTGAGCATTTTCTCAAAATATTTTAAAGAGTCAATTTTTTTCCCATTTACTCTAAAGAACTTAAAAGGTTGATGATGATGATTCATAATAATAATACTAATAATATTAATATATTTAGACATTTCCTCAAATGACTTAAAAGAGTGATATTTATTATTAAATTATAAAAAATTATAATTTTCTCAAAGTGATTTTTATTATTAAATTTTTTTTAATCATCATTTTTAAATTATTATTAAAAATGCATTTTCTCTAAAAGTAATATTATAATATTAGCAGTAGTAATATTTAGATTTGTGTATTTCCTCAAAATGGATGTAAAAGAGTGATAGTATTTTTTTTATTAAATGTAATATTTAGTAGTAGTAGTAGTGTTAAATTTTATATTTTGTGCATTTCTTCAAAACACTTAGTGATTTTTTTTATTGTTGTTGTTGTTATAAATATTATTATATTTGTGCATTTCATCAAATGACTTAAAAATGATATTTATTAATAAATTATTAAAATTTTGCTATTTCCCTAAAAGTGATTTTTATTATTATTAAATTTGTATTGTTATTGTGTGATTAGTAGTAGTAGTAGTAATATTTGGATTTGTGTATTTACTCTAAAAGGACTTAAAAGATTAATGTTTTATTATTATTATTTGTCAAGATGAGGAAAGATTGTGAGACTATTTTAATGACATGCTCTTTAGGAAACTTAATGAGCAAATTAACATTTTTCCAAGTACAATTAAAACCCATGTTGCTTAATTTTATATCACCAGCAAAATTATCGTAAATATTTTACTAACATTTAATTATATCTGCTCTGGCATTTTGAGTGGAATTTGTTTAAAATATTTATTGTGATTTTAGTCGAGCCAGTCTGAGTCTTTGGTGGTTTAGTCCTGGTTTTGCTCTGTCTGTTATGAGTCTGAATCGGAGTGTTTGGATGGATGTCAGTTGTAAATGGGGCTTGTTTATCAAGTTGCATTTAGGAGCATCAGTGCGACTGACCCGATCAGCATATTTGTTCTCACTCAGGGAAGCCTCAAAGGTTACTACTTGCTTGTTTTTGCAGCGTTGAGTAATGTATCACAGACATATGTTGATTCCTTGAATGCAATGTTAATCAGAATCCACTCGCTGCTCAAAATACGAGAGTTTTGTTCATTGCTGAGTTCTGCAAGCTCACAAATCCTCTTGTTATAACAAACAAAGTGTAGACAGTGTAAATAAGAGATTCGTTGTGCAGTGTAGAGTTTCATTGATTAATGCAACTTTGTGAGATCGCGATGAACTGAAGCGAGTGACCGCTTTTAAAGATTATTAAGGGAGTTTGCAAATGGGATATTAAATTAATACAACAGTTCAATAAACAAGAAGTTAATATTAAGTGGCGTACATTGTATGATTTTAACAATATTGTCTTATTTTGCTCTGTTTCGTCAACGAAAATAGTTTCAAACAAAGTTACAGCCGAGCCGCTGCGAATCTTCAAGCAAACAAAGTGGTGTTTCGTTTATGAATGAATGTGCGTTTTTAAATGAATCTAGTGAGTCAATGATTCAATTACCCATTCAAGACAGTCACTTGCTTCGTTCCTGAATGAATCAGTCGTTCAAACGAGTCAATTGAATTAATGATTCAGTGATAAAATCAGTGACTTGCCGCCACCTGCTGGCAGTTTTATTTTTATTTTTTTTAAAGTATAATTTCAGTTATTTAAATAATTTCAATCAAACAATAGTTGTATATTCAAAATTTTATATTTAAAACATTCTCACAACATTATGAATTTAAAACATCCATGCCACTTCTGAGCCTCTGTAAATGTCTGTAAGTTTACCTACATGCCACTTTTCTGTTCTTCTGTGCCACCTTTGTAGTGGAATTTTGTTAATATTGATTTCTTAGCTTATAAATATAGATTTGAATTTGACATATGACATACTTCTAATAAAGTTGCAAAAACAATGCCCCTGTAAATCACTTTGAGTCAAATATTACCTTGTAATGGAAAGTAGGGCTGTCAAAATGGCTGAAAAACTACATTATTTTGTGTATTTGGTGTAATGAAATGTGTTTAAAGTAAAAAATTTTTACAAAGCCCATTGGTCTGAAAAGCAAGGTGTGCTGTGATTGGCCAGCTATCCAGTGCGTTGTGATTGGCCGAATTCCTCAAGCGTGTGACGGAAATGTTACGTCCCTCACTATACTGTGATGCCTGCGGCAACCACATCTGACGACCCCGGGCTGGACTCCGCTTCGTCCACGGTGAAAGCTGATCTGGTGATCCACAGCGAAGTTGATGTATTTCCTCAGCGACCAGCACGGATCAGCTCCAGGCATGACGAAGCAGATATCGTCCTCTTTTGAAAGGCCAACCAAAGTAGTTTCACTTTCACAACGAATCACACAGTGCCTTCCCGACATGGCGGCGGCAACAACAATACTACAGTGAGAATAAAAGTTACGCCTTCTTTCTTTTCGTGAACATTTGGGCGGCGCTATGCAAATCTTCCCACATCGTGACGTAGACATGTGGGGACGTGTTAGAACGAGCCGTTTTAGGTAGGCGTGGCTGACTCTTAACTTTTATAAAGAATATCTCTTTGGCTTTGAGACTTTAGTCTTTGCAACTTTACAGATCTTCTTTATGCACCAAGAGCTTGTAACACTCCAAAGAGAAAGGAAAAATTGAAATCGCATCATATGACCCCTTTAAATATTATCAATATTCGAATTATATTCGAATTTAAAAGGCATAATTTCAGTTCTCTCCTGAGGCCACAAGCGAGCGCATAGAGCAAAATATTACAAATGCACGTTTCTTCAAAGCATAATAAAATAACACTATCTTTGAAAAAAGTGCATAATGTTTAAAATAATGTTTATAAAACATATATAATTAATAAAGTTGCTTAAAGGGTTCATATGATGCTTTTTTTTAAAGATCATTATTTTGTGTATTTGGTGTAACAGAATATGTTGACATGCTTTAATGTTCAAAAAACACATTATTTTTCAAATACTGTACATTATTGTAGGTCCTCTATGCCCCGTCTCTCTCAAACGCTTCGTTTTCTACAAAGTCCCTCCTTCCGACAAGCGCAGTCTGCTCTGATTGGCCAGCTGACCCAGTGCATTGTGATTGGCCGAACACCGCAAGCACTCGTCGGAAATGTAACGCCCCTTACCATAATCGCGAGCTTCATCTTTCAAAATAAATGTAAAGACAGAGCCTGAAAGGGGAACAGAGTCTCGTGACAGACACAGTGATGAATATGTGTTTGCAGTACACAAGCCAGAGCTGGTAGCGTCATTGTTTCTAAAGGAATTAAAGCCACAGCTTTACTGTTAATAGAGAAACGCAGCAAAACGGTGGTAATTCATACATGCACAGCCTCTCTCTCTCTCTGTGTCGTAAATGAAAAATTGATGAATTACACTTTTCTGAGAATAGATTATTGAAGTGGAGATCGCTAAACTGCAAGCTAAACGCTGTTTTCAGAAAGCAAGCACGTTTATCCACAGTGGAGAGAGAGCGCGTGTGCACAAGGTTGCCAGGTTGACAAAGATAAGTAACACACTTAGCAGATATTTCCGTATTGCGCAAGTGTGAAGCTCTGTTTTGGGGATTACATCTCTTATATCAGGCAACCCAGTTGTGTTCCTCTGCGGCCAGATTAAACCTTGTTGTAGCCTATTCAGTGGGTACGGAAAGTATTCAGACCCCCTTAAATTTTTCACTCTTTGTTATATTGCAGCCATTTGCTAAAATCATTTAAGTTAATTTTTTTTCCTCATTAATGTACACACAGCACCCCATATTGACAGAAAAACACAGCATTGTTGACATTTTTGCAGATTTATTAAAAAAGAAAAACTGAAATATCACATGTTCCTAAGTATTCAGACCCTTTGCTCAGTATTTAGTAGAAGCACCCTTTTGATCTAATACAGTCATGAGTCTTTTTGGGAAAGATGCAACAAGTTTTTCACATCTGGATTTGGGGATCCTCTGCCATTCTTCCTTGCAGATCCTCTCCAGTTCTGTCAGGTTGGATGGTAAACGTTGGTGGACAGCCATTTTTAGGTCTCTCCAGAGATGCTCCATTGGGTTTAAGTCAGGGCTCTGGCTGGGCCATTCAAGAACAGTCACAGAGTTGTTGTGAAGCCACTCCTTCGTTATTTTAGCTGTGTGCTTAGGGTCATTGTCTTGTTGGAAGGTAAACCTTTGGCCCAGTCTGAGGTCCTGAGCACTCTGGAGAAGGTTTTCGTTTAGGATATCCCTGTACTTGGCCGCATTCATCTTTCCCTTGATTGCAACCAGTCGTCCTGTCCCTGCAGCTGAAAAACACCCCCACAGCATGATGCTGCCACCACCATGCTTCACTGTTGGGACTGTATTGGACAGGTGATGAGCAGTGCCTGGTTTTCTCCACACATACCGCTTAGAATTAAGGCCAAAAGTTCTATCTTGGTCTCATCAGACCAGATAATCTTATTTCTCACCATCTTGGAGTCCTTCAGGTGTTTTTTCATGTGTCTTGCACTGAGGAGAGGCTTCCGTCGGGCCACTCTGCCATAAAGCCCCGACTGGTGGAGGGCTGCAGTGATGGTTGACTTTCTACAACTTTCTCCCATCTCCCGACTGCATCTCTGGAGCTCAGCCACAGTGATCTTTGGGTTCTTCTTTACCTCTCTCACCAAGGCTCTTCTCCCCCGATAGCTCAGTTTGGCCGGATGGCCAGCTCTAGGAAGGGTTCTGGTCGTCCCAAATGTCTTCCATTTAAGGATTATGGAGGCCGCTGTGCTCTTAGGAACCTTAAGTGCAGCAGAATTTTTTTTGTAACCTTGGCCAGATCTGTGCCTTGCCACAATTCTGTCTCTGAGCTCTTCAGGCAGTTCCTTTGACTTCATGATTCTCATTTGCTCTGACATGCACTGTGAGCTGTAAGGTCTTATATAGACAGTTGTGTGGCTTTCCTAATCAAGTCCAGTCAGTATAATCAAACACAGCTGGACTCAAATTAAGGTGTAGAACCATCTCAAGGATGCTCAGAAGAAATGGACAGCACCTGAGTTAAATATTTGAGTGTCACAGCAAAGGGTCTGAATACTTAGGACCATGTGATATTTCAGTTTTTCTTTTTTAATAAATCTGCAAAAATGTCAACAATTCTGTGTTTTTCTGTCAATATGGGGTGCTGTGTGTACATTAATGAGGAAAAAAAATGAACTTAAATGATTTTAGCAAATGGCTGCAATATAACAAAGAGTGAAAAATGTAAGGGGGTCTGAATACTTTCCGTACCCACTGTATGTATGTATAGTTTAATACAAAGGACCGAAAACGAATCAAAAAGAGTACTTCATTTAAACACCTGAGATGCAGTGGGATAGGGAAAACAGCCATGAAGTCTTGAGACATGTTTTTTTAAAAGTTTAACTTACATGAATTTTACATGGCTTTCTAAACATGCGGCTCTCTTGTGCGAGACGCAAGTGCAACTGAGATAGATGTCCCTCTAGAAAATGCAATAAATATGCATTCTGTGTGAACGGCTTGGTTTCGGTTTTGACTTAAACAACATCTTCCCCGCATTGATTGTTCTCTTTTTCTGCAATATTTTGAATCAACAACGTAGCAGCGCCGCATCTAGTGGCTTCAACTGGATAGGCTAACAAAAGCATTAAAATGCAATGACACTTACATCGTCGTCGCATCTCGTGCACCACTGATAAGGCTGCCTGACGCACACCTGAATATTCAAAATTAAAAACATTTTTTGACAGTCCTAATGGAAAGGCTAATTTTTGTTATTGATCAGAAGGTGCTCCTGAGTTTTTTCACAGTGCTCCTAAAAAGAAGAGTAAGCGTAGAGCTCTGTGAGTGTGAATTTGTCCCCTCTTTCCATCTGAATTATTTCCTCGTCTTGTTTTTATAGCCCTTTGTCATGTTTTTAGGCGTCGTCAGTTTCCATAAACTCAATGGGACAGATATAGGCGTCCATGCAGCTGGGAAATGAGCCAAAGCCAGAGACAAAATCTGATCTGAAACAACACCAGATTCCAGCGGTTATAGAGCTGCCGCTGCCACGGGAAGATCAAACGCAGCGTAATCACTGGATCGTTTACAAAGTCACAAAATTACAAAAAAAAAATACATTAACTATGGCTGTCAAATAATAAAAACATTTAATCTAATTAATTGCACTATGTGCTGATTAATTCATCTTATTCATCGCACATCAGTTTTGGCTGAGAAATTACCCCAGAAGATCAAGTCATTATTGTGTTAAATGATAAAAGCATTGAAGAGACATTATAATAAATGGGAATTAATGTGTGTTTTTTTTTAATTGGGTATTGAAATATTACATTATTTTTAATAATTAATTAATTAATGAGTGAGTGAGTTATTGAATTTCTCACTCAACCAATTTGTTCAAGCAGTTCATTTATTCAGAAACAAAGCGACTGTCTTTATGAAAGAGTCACTGAATCATTGACTCACTCGATTCGTTCGAACAGCTGATTCATTCAAAAATGAAGCAAGTGGCCGTTTTTATGAATGAGTCACTGAATCATTGACTCACTCGATTCGTTCGAACAGCTGATTCATTCAAAAATGAAGCAAGTGGCCGTTTTTATGAATGAGTCACTGAATCATTGACTCACTCGATTCGTTCGAACAGCTGATTCATTCAAAAATGAAGCAAGTGGCCGTTTTTATGAATGAGTCACTGAATCATTGACTCACTCGATTCGTTCGAACAGCTGATTCATTAAAAAATTAAGCAAGTGGCCGTTTTTATGAATGAGTCACTGAATCATTGACTCACTCCATTCGTTCGAACATTCTGATTTATTCAAAAATGAAGCAAGTGGCTGTTTTTATGAATGAGTCACTGAATCATTGACTCACTCCATTCGTTCGAACATTCTGATTTATTCAAAAATGAAGCAAGTGGCTGTTTTTATGAATGAGTCACTGAATCATTGACTCACTCCATTCGTTCGAACATTCTGATTTATTCAAAAATGAAGCAAGTGGCTGTTTTTATGAATGAGTCACTGAATCATTGACTCACTCCATTCGTTCGAACATTCTGATTTATTCAAAAATGAAGCAAGTGGCTGTTTTTATGAATGAGTAACTGAATCATTGACTTACTTGATTAATTCAAAAACATGGATTCATTCAGTAGTGAATCACTGCTATGTGTCAGAAAGACACAATAGTTCTGCTCTGGCTTTGATTGCAACTATTTTTTGGGGGAAACAGCGTTAATTATGAGTGAGGCTCTATAATTTTCTCTTGACACCAGTTTGTGCTTCCTTTCCCTCCAAACTCTGGAGTACTTTAGTTTTCCATGACTCACTGGTGTTTAATGGTTGGAGGCCGTCTGTGGAGCTCCTGCAGGTCCGCAGATGCCCAGCTGTTGGGTGTGTTTTTGGCTGGGGATGAGAAATGCCCCCTGCCTCATTCTTCCTCTTATTTTGACGACAGCAGCTAATTTTATCTTCGTACATCAACACAACTGCGTTTAACAGTGTAAAAAAAAAAGCAGTTCTGAATGAAAATCAATGGCTTTGGTTGTATGAGGATGTCTGTCGCTAAAAATCTCAGTGCATAAAAGCTGTATAATAACATTCATCCTTGCGTAATGTTTTCTTAATCACAGGATTTCTGTTTAGTTAGTTTTAGTATACTGGAAGTAGGTAGTGTACTGAATACCATGCAGTGTTAGCTAGTACTCCATTCCATCCGCAACACATTTAATGTCCATAATGTAATGTATTTGATGTAGTTCAAGTGAAACTTGAATATTCAATGATCATAAAAATGGTTATGAATATTAGGGATGCACCGATATGAAAATTTTGGCCGATACCGATAACCGATTATTCTTTATTTTTGAAAGCCGATAACCGATATGTTGGCCGATAAATCTATATCCAAATTATATACTTTTTGAGAGCCTGATTACAAAAAAGGTCTCGAATATAAATGGTTAAATTCATATATTTTATATTGTTTTAGTATAATTATATACTAAATTAATATATTAGAAATATTAATATTTAAATAAAATTAAAATTGTATGTGTGTTAGTATATATTTAGTTGTGTGTTTGATATATATTTGATACTCTATATTTATGTATACAATTTAATATAATTAATATTGTTTTAGTATAATTATATTACACTAAAATAATATCCATAATATTACAAATATTTAAATGTTAAATGTATATAATATTAATGTTACTTTGTGTATGTTTATGTGTATAATAACAAAAAAGTGCATACCGATGAATTGTGCAATATATAACATCCAGAGCATTTATTAAGAAAGCAAATAGACTTAATGGCAGCTTCTTGAGTTATGTAAGCTTTAGAGAGAGAGGTGTGTGTGTGTGTGTGTGTGTGTGTGTGTGTCGCTGTGGGGAGTTTGTGTGTGTGAGTGTGTCCAAACACCAGATGCATTGCTTTCCCTGCGGGACCCATCTCAACACACGGCCTCTGCTGCTGATCCAAGCCAAACACACACACACACGTAGAGCACTTGGCAGTGAACATAAAGGCACACATGATGAACAAACTGCTGTAGTGTCTTGACTTCAGCTTTCAGTCATTTGGAAGGAAGCACTAGTCAGACGCTTGCCACATTTATTAAACACACTCAGCAAACATAATTACTTCATTAAGATTTATTAGTTTAGTTTGACAGATAACAAGAGCCAGTAGATGAGGAACGTTGCCTTGCTGAGGATAAAGACGAAAGTGACAAAGGACAGACAGATCAACAGAGTATACGTAGTATTTATTTGCCTAAGTCTACGTTTTTTGCCATTTTTCTAAGTGTCAGAAGCAAAGTATAAATTAACATTTAATATTATAAATTAAAATTTTAAATAAATTGTAAAGATTTTACATTAGGATTGTTCTATATGTCAAGTCAAGTCACCTTTATTTATATAGCACTTTTAACAATACAGATTGTGTCAAAGCAACTGAACAGCATTAATTAGGAAAATAGTGTCAATAATGCAAAATGACAATAGTAAACACTCATTTTTCAGTTAAAGACAGTTCATCATTGAATTCAGTGATGTCATCATCCAGCTTAGCTCAGTTTAAATAATATCTTTGCAATCAAGCCAACGATAATCGCTGGAAATGAAGTGTCCCCAACTAAGCAAGCCAGAGGCGACAGCGGCAAGGAACCAAAACTTCATCGGTGACAGAATGGAGAAAAAACCTTGGGAGAAACCAGGCTCAGTCGGGGGTCAGTTCTCCTCTGACCAGACGAACCAGCAGTTCAATTTCAGGCTGCAGCAAAGTCACATTGTGCAGAGGACTCATCTGGTTCCTGGGGTCTTGTCCCGGTGGTCATCTGAGACAAGGTCTTTACAGGGGATCTGTATCTGGGGCTCATCTAGTTGTCCTGGTCTCCGCTGTCTTTCAGGGCTGTTGAAGTCCTTTCTAGGTGCTGATCCACCATCTGGTCTGAATACGTACTGGATCCGGGTGACTGCAGTGACCATCTGATCTGGATACAGACTGGATCTGGTGGCTACGGTGACCTCGGAATAAGAGAGAAACACACGGCCTCTGCTGCTGATCCAAGCCAAACACACACACACACACGTAGAGCACTTGGCAGTGTGTGCATATGTCTTGTGAGAAAATCCTAATATTAAAAATAAACGTGTATTAGCTTTGTAAATGTTTTAAATTAGATTTAGAATGTATATATTTATTAAAGTTCTACACTTTTATAATTAGTAATTTATAAAAAAAAATTAATAAACACTTTATTACATTTACATATTTAAATTCTAAGTAGAATTGAAAGAACTAATTTTGTATTTATTTTATACAAAATTGGATTAAAATAAATAATTAAAAATTATTTTCTATATATTCCTGCAGACGCACTTCATATGTATGTATGTATTAGTGATGCGCGGATGGTGGTTTTATCCGCGGGCGCTGCGGATAATCCGCGGATCGGGTGGGTCGGATAATAAAAAAATGCATTCTGATTATTTGCGGGTGGGTCGCGGGTGAATAAAATAAATTATTAATGATGCAAGTATTAACTACATTTTCTAAATTATGAACGTGTTTGCTGCGCATGCGTATTTAAATACTAAAGTTAGAGTATTATCACAACGTTTTCTTAACTTCAAAGGTTTGTTGCAACAGATCCATTTTAATGAATCAGTTAGTTTGTTCCTTTCAATGAACATGTTCAGAAAATGATTCACAGACTTCTTGCATCTTATTTTGCATCAGACAGGCTTTGTTAAATGCTGCTGTACATCACGGTTTCTGCTCGGTTACATAAATTGTGTTTTCTTTATTTAGTCATGTATTATATTTATATTTATCTACTTATTTTGGGAAATTTGTTTTGTGTATAGGCCTATATATTGTACCTTAAAAGTAATGGCAATTTTTATATTTGATCAGTTTGTGGCACTGATGAGGTGGTATGGAAGCCCAGGTTGCTTTGATAGCAGGTCAGGTCATCTGCATTGTTGGGTCTGGTGTCTCATCTTCCTCTTGACAATACCCCATAGATTTTCTCTGGTGTTCAGGTCAGGCGAGTTTGCTGGCCAATCAAGCACAGGAACACCATGGTCATTGAACCAGCTTTTGGTACCTTTGGCAGTGTGGGCAGGTGCCAAGTCCTGCTGGAAAATGAAATCAGCATCTCCATAAAGCTTGTCAGCAGAAGGAAGCATGAAGTGCTCTAAAATGTCCTGGTAGATGGCTGCGTTGACTGTGGACTTCAGAAAACACAGTGGACCAACACCAGCAGATGACATGGCAGCCCAAATCATCATTGACTGTGGAAACTTCACACTGGACTTCAAGCAACATGGTTTCTGTGCCTCTCCACTCTTCCTCCAGACTCTGGGACCTTGATTTCCAAATGAAATGCAAAATTTACTTTCATCTGAAAAGAGGACTTTGGTCCACTGTGTTTTCTGAAGTCCACAGTCAACACGGCCATCTACCAGGACATTTTAGAGCGCTTCATGCTTCTGAGCACATGTGCATTTATCAAGCTTGAAGCTCTTTCACGTGCGTTTCATCTGTTGTTGAGGTGAATCCTGTGTTTATCTGTAGTTTCTCTGGTCTGTTTACCTGTTCTTTCTGAGCACATGTGCAAAAGCAGCGCTGGTCAGTGACCGTCTTGTTACGATGGTAACCGGACGGTTTAATCTCCTGCTTAGTGATCCGTCAGACGTGTGTTAATTACCACACCGGATCTGTAGCGTTCACAGGGTGAAGCTGCTGAATAATCTGCCGCTCGTTTGTTAAGCCGTAGGGAAGAGCGTCACCATGCCAACCTCGCCTCCAGCGACCTGTGACCTTTAACTCGACCGTCTGACGTGAGCTCGGTTCAAACACAGCCACGTTTGCTTCCAGTTCTCAGGACACATCTTCTTTTCTCATTAGCATTTTAGTTTTAACATTTTTTTTTTTTTGCATTGAAATACAATATGAGTACTTTTTTTTTTATTTGATTAAAACATTTAAAAAAAAAAAAAAATTTTTTAACGATTTGGAAACAAGAAGCAATGCAAAGGAAGA
>NW_015506171.1:577107-590555 GCF_001515645.1 Sinocyclocheilus grahami
TATATATAAATTTTTATTTATTTTTTGTAACTTTAATACATTTTAATATAATAAAGTTAAATATAATGCAACATTTTCTTTTGGTCCACTGACCTCAGTCAAGCCCCACTCCCCTTCAAATTAAATTATTTTGGGCACCTCTGCTATAAAATGACAATCTTCTGTAATCATTTTTTATTCACTGAAAAAAATGGTGTTGGATTTAATTAATAAGAATATATAAGAGTTTTTACACAGAAATTGCTAGTCAATTTCACAGAAAACAGCAAGTAACAAACACATTGAATTAATATGGAAGCTTGTTTCCAACAAGGCATAAACATTTAAAAATTGAATTTTTCTCACAATACTGACTTTATATTTCAAAATTCAGATTTTTTTTTAATGCAATTTGAAAAAATGGAAATATAAGGGGAAAAGTCAGAATATTGTAGTTAATATTGTAAAATTCTGAATTTTTTATTAATAGAATTCTGACTTTTTTTGAGAGAGAGTTTTGTGAAAAGCCTGAATTGTGAGAAAGTTGCAGTAAAAAAATTTTCCCATGGTGGAAAAAGCCTTCCTTAAATTAAACATGAAATGTTTACGCAAAAAGTCTAAAAAAAAAGTCTGAAAAATACACTGAAAAAAATGATGTAAAAATTTTCACTCAAAAAGTTACAAAAAAACAGCAAGTAAAACATTGAATTACACATTACATTTTTAAGTCAAAAGGCTGAAATAGTATTTTCTTGTCAAATGCACTCCAATAATCTTTGTTTTATTTGCTTCTAAAACGCATGGTGAAGCAGCTGAATAATCTGCCGCTCGTTTGTTAAGCCATAGGGAAGAGCGTCACCATGCCAACCTCGCCTCCAGCGACCTGTGACCTTTAACTCGACCGTCTGACGTGAGCTCGGTTCAAACACAGCCACGTTTGCTTCCAGTTCTCAGGACACATCTTCTTTTGTCATTAGCATTTTTGTTTTAACATTTTATTTTTTTGCATTGAAATGCAATATAAGTACTTTTTGAAATGTTTTAATAAAATAAAAAAAATGTTTTTTTTTTTTTTTTAACGATTTGGAAACAAGAAGCAATGCAAAGGAAGACATTGAAAAAAGGGTTATTTATTTTTTATTTGTATTTATATATATATATAATTTTTTTTTTTTTTTACTTTAATACATTTTAATATAATAAAGTTGAATATAATGCAACATTTACTTTTGGTCCACTGACCTCAGTCAAGACCCCCCCCCAACTCCCCTTCAAATTAAATTATTTTGGGCACCTCTGCTATAAAATGACAATCTTCTGTAATCATTTTTTAATCACTGAAAAAAATGGTGTTGGATTTAATTAATAAGAATATATATAAGAGTATTTACACAGAAATTGCTAGTCAATTTCACAGAAAACAGCAAGTAACAAACACATTGAATTAATATGGAAGCTTGTTTCCAACAAGGCATAATAATTTAAAAATGGAATTTTTCTCACAATACTGACTTTATATTTCAAAATTCTGATTTTTTTTAATGCAATTTGAAAAAATGGAAATATAAGGGGAAAAGTCTGAATATTGTAGTTAATATTGTAAAATTCTGAATTTTTATTTTAGAATTCTGACTTTTTTTGAGAGAGAGTTTTGTGAAAAGCCTGAATTGTGAGAGAAAGTTGCAGTTAAATTTTTTTTATTTTTCATCCCATGGTGGAAAAAGCCTTCCTTAAATTAAACATGAAATGTTTACGCAAAAAGTCTAAAAAAAAAAGTCTGAAAAATACACTGAAAAAAATGATGTAAAAATTTTCACTCAAAAAGTTACAAAAAAACAGCAAGTAAAACATTGAATTACACATTACATTTTTAAGTCAAAAGGCTGAAATAGTATTTTCTTGTCAAATGCACTCCAATAATCTTTGTTTTATTTGCTTCTAAAACGCATGTTTAACTCTTCACTTCTAGGACGCGTGTCGTTCTATCTGTGGTGTGTTTCTGAACGTTGTTGTGTTGTCAGTGCTGCAAGTAACAGGATTAAACGCTCAGAAGCTGCAGGTGAACGGCAGGTTGTGAACTCGTTTGTCCATGTGAGACTGGAGAAAGTGCTGATTCGAGCTGTTTTGCACGTGTGTTTTCTCTCAGATGAGGTGTGTGTTATCAGTGAAGATCTCCTCGCGCTCTGAAAACATGCATGAGCCTGCCTTCATCAACATACTGTACGTGATGAATGGTCTTACAGAAAGTGTCTGCTTTTGTGATGTTTCTCTGGTTTTCGTGCTGCGTTTGGTCGGTTTTGTAGCTGTAGGTTTGTGGAGGAGGTTTATCAGCAGAAGAAACGCTCCAGATAAACAGAGAGAGAGAGCGGTAATCAATACTTATCTTTCTCGTAGATACAGACCACAAAAAGAAAAAGGAGAAGAAAATCTGCCAGCGCAGACAGACTCAATGCTTAGGGTTGTTTTTAGTTGCACTTCTCAATCACTTATTTAAAGGCTTCAGCTGATGGATATAATTAGATTTAGAGCTCGACCAACAATGTTTTTTCAGAAACCAATACTGGTGTCTAGAGGCTTACAGATGACTGACTTCATATAATGGAGAATTAAACGGAGCAATATGTCACTAAAATAGCCCATTTAAAAATGTGTGGGCAAGCAATGCCCCTGCTGTGATCATTTTTTGCTCTTATTGCCAAATCTCAAATTGTCCAGGTCATACCCAAAATCAACAGAAAAAAAATATTTTCATGCATTTCATAAAGAAATTGTCCATTTTAGAGCCGTTATAAATTTTGCCCATTTTTTGTGACATTATTTTCATAATTAATTTCACTTTTGGTCAAATGAACATTTTGCAGATTCTGTAAACTTTTGACCTCGACTGTAAATAAGACCAAATGAAAAAGTGATGATAAAAAATATTTTAAAATGTATAATAATCATTGTATTTTAGTATATTTACTGTATTACAGTAATACATTATGTTCAGTTACCTTTGGGAATAACAGGAATTACAAAAAAACACTGGAAAGTTTTTTGATCAATTGCTTGTTTTCCACAATAGCAAGTCACTTATTCTTAGTATTAAGAATCAATGTCAACTTTTGAACTATTATTTCCTCTTGTGGACTATATGTAAAAATCTTTTATGTGAAATATCTTATCCAGGTCAGTACTAAATAAACATGCATAACATGCATTTTGTATGATCCCTCTTATTTTGGTAAAATAATTCACATTTAGCATATTCTGTAAACTTTTGACCTCAACTGTAATTGAAATATTTTGTATTTGATAAAATGTATTTAATTAAAGTATATTTTATTTTTACTTGGTTTGATTTCATTAAAATAGTTTTAACTGATTTAATAAAATAAAAAGACAGTACAACAATATGTACAATTACTTTATAATTCAAATATTATATTATTGTTTTGCACCACAATGCATCTAATGCATAATAAAAAAAAATATATATATTTTTATGTGTCTTAATGGTCCTATTTTCTTTCGTATTTGCATAATTTTCCTTTTGATTTGAGGTGAATGAGCTGGACAGGTTTCTGCGTCTGGTGGATGTGAGTTGAAGAGCACAGGGTCATTGGATCATAGCATCATCTGTGCAGCGAGGCCAATCAAAGAGTCACAAATATTAGCAAAATAAAGACCCGTTCACACAGTCCGAGACAAACTGACCTGAATTCATTCATTTTCACTGTGAGTTCAGATAACTTGATGGAGAAGTTCCTGGTTGCATATGAGACCGCTTTGCTCATGTTCAGGGCCGTTATGGATGGGCTTGTATATGTTGATGTGTGTTTGCGTTTGCAGCACGTGCAGCCTCAGCGTGTGTGTGTTTCATGTTTACGCTGTCTCTCTGAAGGTCACTGATGTCACGAGTCTACATTCCGCCAGTGTCAGAGTCACCGACACCACAGCTGAGCTCCGCTTACATGCACATGCACACACACACACTCACTCTCGCTCTCTCTCTCGCTCTCTCTCACGCTCTCTCTCTCGCTCGCTCTCTCGCTCGCTCTCGCTCTCGCTCTCTCTCTCGCTCTCGCTCTCGCTCTCTCTCTCTCTCTCAGCATGTCGCCTTCAAGAGTTTCTCAACTGCACCAACAGTCAAAAGTTTAACTGCTTTCATGATCTTACCCTGAAGTCATCTTATTTCTAAGTAAAGTTTGTTTATTTTAATGGATTGGTTGTAGCAGTGAAGAAGCAAAATCACAAAATGAAAACAAAAAATGTAACAGATTATATATTTGTGTTTTTTCTTTTTGTAATTCCTATTTTCTCAGAGGTAATTAAACCATTTTTATTGATCGTTTTATGATTTTTATATTTTGAATGATTATTTTATTGTATTTTATTTTATTTTGCACAAGGTAAAGGCAGTACAACAAATACAAAAAAAAAATCATCCCTCTGAGAAAAAGCTTTTATAATTTAAAGTTTGCAGCTAAATGTTCTTAAGTTTTATGAAACCGTTTTAATGAAGCCATTTTTCTTTTAGATTTTGCATCATTTTCCTTTTGATTTTGGGTGAATATGACCCAGACACATAATTGACAGGTTTAATGAGCTTCATCTCAACTTATATATTTAAGAAGTATAATTATAAATTATACAAAATATAATTTCATATTAATTTATTTTGACTCTGGTGTGAAATATGAGCCAGATTTGTGACTGACAGGTAAGATTCACTCAGTCTGTCCAGCTCTGCTCTTGGTTTGCGTGTTTTCCATGTGTTCCCGGATCTGGAAGGTTCCCAGTGGGAATTGTCCCCTGCACACATGCAGTCAGTCGCTCAGAGTCCAAGCGCCGCTGTCATCTGCCGTCTCCTGTGACCCGACCGCAGCGGGAAGCTTCGTCTGATATTACGTAACCGTTAATGGCTGTGTTTATTTTAGCCAGCGAGTGTCGCAGATACCACGGCCTCACGCTTTAATGACATTCACAGCCCTGTTACGCATCCCTGCAGATTACTCAGCAAAACAGCCTTAATATCACCGGAATACTGCTGTTCAGTACAGAACTGACACAAGAATACATACAGCATTTTCATCTCATTTGAATCTAATTTAAATAGGAAAATAATATATAAGAATAGTATTTGTTTTCTTGTGAACTGCTTTTCCCAAACCAAAAAGAAAAAAAAAGCTCAGAAAGACAATGCATTTTTTATGTTTAACTTTTTCCTTCAGATATTTCTCCTGAAGTTTCTTAGTAGAAATAAAAGCGGACCCAAATGATTCAATAGTTGTCATTCGGTGACCTGTGGAGAAATGTTGAGTTCATATTGAGACTTCTGAGATTCAAAGTCTGCAATCAGAAGTCAGTTTGGGATCTCTTCTGAAATGCATGCAAGGTTGGGGTTTCCACAGTAACAATTCATAGCTTTCAGTCAGGTGACCGGCTCGAAGACCTGGAGGGCAAAACATTAAAACATCAAAACACTGCAGCGCAAGCCTGTCAATTTTCCATCTGTTTCCAAGCCGCAAATATTTAGATCACATCTCAAAAGAATAAGATATGTGAACAAAATGCAAGTTTTGGCCATTTGTAATCCATATGAAGCACTCGCCGCAGTATTTCACTAAACTAAACAGCGCGACAAAATGTTAACATGTTAAATGTTAATGTATTTAAAACAGTGATATTAAAAGATCAAATTGAAATGAAATAATGTGTGACAAAATATTAATTGCTGCAGTCTATTTAAGTGTTTAATTAATTTGAATGAATTATTAAATGTTAAAATGTATGTATTTAAAATATATTTAATACAGCAATTTTTAATATTAAAATTATGAAAAAGTGGTTTGAATGATTCAATGATTTACTCCTAAATACTTAATTTGTTTCATTACGGGATTATTCTGCGTGTTTGAACAAATCTCTTGAATCAATGATTCAGTGATAAATAACATTGTCGCCACCTAGTGGAGAAACAATGCAATCGACACAAACATTATTTGAAGCACCAATTACTTTCAAATGCCGGAATTTGCTCTATTTTGATCGCAACCATGTGGTTGAAAAGACTTGTTTGTGAACGGTTTCTTACCTAAACATGATAATTGCTCTTTGTGTCAGCAGCAGCACAAACACAGATTTGAATGTTCCGGTATGACTTTTTTAAAGGTTTTACTTTTTTAAAGGTTTAATAGACACGGGTGAATCGTTGTCATTTAGAAATGAGATTGCGTGGGTGTTTGAATCGAGATTGCCATCTTTTAATGATTAATTGGCAGCTCTATTTCAGTGTTTTCTTTTTAATGGTTTTCTATGAGAAACGATTTAATGTGAAACTTTGCGCATTGCATTTATATTCTAGGTTCATCTGCTATGATCAGTAAGGTGTGTACTGAATTTCATCTTTTAATGTCAGCGTTTTACTACATTAATGCAAACTGGCGGTCAGTGGAGCAAAGCCTAGTTTTGCCCTCCAGGTGGGCGTTGGGTGTGAGGTCATGTGAAAACTATCAGTAAGTCATCTTTATGAAGGCAGCATCAATTCACACGCTGTACGTTTAAGAGTTCAGGACATCACTGTCCTGATAGATGAGCTTTAGCACGGCTCCGTATAACGTTACGACTCTAATCCGGTCGGGATTTGTGTCGGATCACTCTGGTTTGATGTTTATTCCTGTGTAAATCCCACCCACTGAAGTCCTGTGAACTCTAATGGCAAATCTCTGCTGTTTTACAAGTCATATTAGCATAAGATGATGATCATTTCTAGTTAGAGTATTAAGATCTGTGTTTGCTAAGCTAACCCTCGAGACTCGAGCATTGATATTGATGATGCATTTGATTTCTTTCCCCCATGAGTGTTTTCGGGAAGCGCCTGGTTATTGAAATCAGTGTTTGTTTATTTAGGAGAAATGGATATTCATGAATGTGGGTCTCTGAGGGTTTAAGCACAAATTGTTCCATTTCCTCAAGTTTATTTGCTTTGCTCTGAAAAAGCAGAGCGAATGTAATACCCCACTGAGAGTGTTTCGTGTCACATGTCTTTGTAGCCTTTGCTCAGTTTCTAGTCTTTAAGGAACATAGATTTTCCGTCAATCACTGAAACGCAGAGGGAAGCAGCAGTGACGCACAGACGACCACAGTTCATGTTAGATATCTCTTATTCATCTGATCGATTCAAGAAACTGTGCTGTTCATGCGCTGGTGCTTATAATTCTTGATGCAGCAGGAAACCGACCGCAGGAGACTCAAAAACTAACTTTTTAAATTGGTACAGCATCTTAAGCAAGCATGGCATGAAGTGCAACACAACAGCCAAAGTCTGTCTGTTTGTGCGTGTAAACCACCAATTAAAATCAGGTCTGATATTTTCTGAAAATTAGTGTTTCTTAAAGTGCCCCTATTATGGGTTATGAAAGGTTCATATTTTGGTTTTGGGAGTCCCCAACAACAGGTTGACATGCATGCAAGGTCAAAAAACACTTTCATTGTCTTATAATATGCATTTATTTAACCTTTCTTGCTCAACGACTCATTTATCCAAACCCCTCCTTTGCGTGACGCTAATCTGCGGCGATTGGTCGATTTCATTGCATCTCTGATAAAGCAGCGTTTGTGAGCGCAGTGCTGCTTTGTGTACAGCGTTACCGGGGAAACCGCTATTTTTACGCTCCAAAAGCGACACCTAGTGGCAAAGAATGAATGTGCATTTTCATTCAGACCAAAGCGAAAAGACCAACAAGTGGGTGGGCAATATGCTAATGTTTCATGTTGACGTCAACATGAAACGGCTTGGGATTTGTTTTAAAAACGACTCGTTTCAATGATTCAGAGTCGACTCTTTCTTTTGAGAGACAATAACTTTATGCACGGTGCACTTTCAGATTTAAAACTTTGCAGGATGTTTTCATTCACTTAGAGCTGTGTTACACTGCATGAAAGGTAATTTTCAAAAATCCATAATAGGGGCAGATTTTAGAATTTTAGAGTGTTGTGTGGTCGTCATGGTGTTGTGTGGTCGTTATGGTGGGTTGCCAGGGTGGTGTTATGTGGTTATTAGGTGCTGTGGTTGGTTGCCAGGTCGTCAGTGTGTTGTGAATGCTTGCTAGGTGTTGTTATTGGTTGCCAGGGTCTTGTGTGGTTGCCAGGGTGTTAAGTGGTCGTTAGAGTGCTGTGGATCATTGCCAGGGTTTTTTGTGGTCGTTAGGGTGTTGTGGGTGATTGCCATGGTTGTTGGGGTGTTGTGTGGTTGGTTGCCAGGGTGTTATGTGGTCGCTAGTGTGTTGTGAATGGTTGTAATGTGGTTGTTAGTGTGTTGTGGTTGGTTGCCAGGGTGTTATGTGGTTGTTAGGGTGTTGTGAATTGCTGAACGATTAATTGAAATCCAACCGAAATTGCGATTTGGCTTGATGCGACTATTGAATAGCAAAGGCTGCGATTTTTAATGAAACAAATATATGCACCGCGCCAGTAGTAAAGGCTGCTCATCTCTGCAAGCGCTGTGAGTTTATAGCGTGCATCTGATTAAGCAACACTCTTCTTATAACGCGGAAGTAAGCCTATGGGCGAGACGTCTGGTTCATTAGCCGCTATAGGTAAATAATGAGTAGAATAACAACGTGCAGTAAACTGTAAAACTGTTTGCACTACAAACCAGTGTGTTCATAATTAAGATAATACGTTAAAATAATATGGTAAGACACACCAATTTTCAATATCAAGCAGCAAAACGAACTGTTTTGTACAGCTAAAAATAGCTGGACGCGAATGAGACCGGAAGCTAGACCCATAGAATTTACAAATGGCCCATTATTACTGCAAGAAAAAGGTGGATAACATAATTTTACTCCCAAACATCAGTCAAGTGTTTTAAAACAACTTCATTTTCTGATCTGATGTGGCTTTTTATTACAGAATATAAATATATTCTATACTGCAATAAAGGCTATGTCGATTAGCATTGCTTTATAAATTGGCTTTATTATGAAAATACGTTTCTAGCTGTTTTTAATTCAGTCACAGCGATAGCTAGATACCTTTGCCCATATTAGGGATTTTCCATGGAACGTTCTATTACTTCTGTGATGCATTTGTGGAGTTTCTGCGCGAGGGCGCCCTCTGTAGTCCAGTATGAATGAAATGGACATTTTATGTGTTTAGCACTCAGTTCTATAAATAGGCCATACATAGGAAAAATAATACTTCTCTCTAAAGAAAAACATGATAATCCACGGTTTTCTCCAGTGTATAGAAGTGTGCAGGAGTTTTTTTTTTCTTTCCCCACAGTGGATGTATAAAAGTCTCATATTTCATGTTAAAGACATGGAATCCATTTTTGATTTTACATACCTCCTGATAAAAATTAAGAAATTACTGTCAGATTTTTATCATAACAGTTTCGTATGATAAATGATAGTTATATAGGCCTGTATGTTAACAAGTAACCTTGCAGTTTTCTGTAAAACAATCGTTTTCTGTCAAATAAAATTAGTATTGTTATCTTATCATTAATTTTTATCTAATTATTATACTGTTATTTTTTTTTATTAATTTGTTTTAAAAAATCGCATTTAAATCGCAATTTTAAACAGAAAAATCGCAATTCGATTTTTTCCCCCAAATCGTGCAGCCCTATTGTGAATGGTTGTAATGTGGTTGTTGGGGTATTGTGTGGGTGGTTGGGAATTTAATTTCAACTTAAATATACCACAACCTAAACTTGCCTCAAACTTTAGCTCTGTAACTGTTCCTTCAGTTAATGCAGATCTAGCTTATAAAGCACAGTCACTCATCTCATGAATATTCAGCAGTGTGAATGATAGGCTCCTCCCACTGCAGGGCTGTCAGTGTTTGTGTATATCCTCATATGATTTGTGTGAAGGGCCGCAGGTGTCTGTTCACCTCTCTCTGCCAACAAACACCAGACTTACTGAACTCAAGATATTAGCTCTTACCTTTGCCACCTTCATACACAGCCACTTCTCTCCATCCAATTAATTCACTACATGAAACTACATTTTTCTTGAACAGTCTTTTTCTCATCGAACGTCTCGTTGCATGCTGAAATGCATGAGTTGAACTCTGTTGTTCTTGCATGTTAACAGCAGCTCCTGCATTTCTGGAACGAGTCACAGAGAAAAATAGATCTTCAGCGCCACCTTCTGCTCATTTATAAAAGATACTTTTGCTTCCACAGGTTGGGCTTCATCCATGCACCACGCATCACGGTTTCCACAAAAATATCGGGCAGCACAACTGTTTTCAACATTGATAATCAGAAATGTTTCTTGAGCGGCAAATCAGCATATTATACTGATTTCTGAAGATCATGTGACACTGAAGACTGGACTAATGATGCTGAAAATACAGCTGCGCATTACAGAAATACATTACATTTTTGAAATTTTAATATTTTACATTACTGTTTTTACTGTAATAAATGTAGCTTTGGTGAGCAGAAGAGACTTAAAAATCATAATGTTTCCAAACGTTTGATCAACTTTTATTTTATTTTTCATTCATTTATTCATATTAGTACCTCTAAATGTTTTCATCAGCTGGTAATGGCTCTTCATGAGTATAATCACTATAAAATGATTTTTTGAAAGAAAACTAATAATAATTTCCTTTTCTAGTAATCACATATGACTGAAAACGTGCAAGTTCTTTGCAAATCCTGATTCATGAATTACCCACAACCGCTCCAGTTTTTTTCAGACTTGGACTCTGACTGATTTGGGTTGTTTTTCATTGTGTTTTCTCAGAGGACGTCTTGGCGAAGGACGCTGGAGAATGTGCAATATGTCTGGAGGAGCTGGTGCAGGGAGACACCATCGCACGCCTGCCCTGCCTCTGCATCTATCACAAAGGGTAAAGCTGCTCGTGAGTGAGTGTGTGTGTGTGTCTCAGACGTGAGTCTGTTCTATTACAGTAATTCTGCTTTTCCTCTAGCTGTATTGATGAGTGGTTTGAAGTGAACCGATCGTGTCCTGAACATCCTTCAGATTAACAACGCCTCGCGCACCTTTACACAGGTAACACACATTCACAAACCTGAAGCATGAGAATTCATATGTGACCCTGGAGCACAAACCCAGTCATAAGGGTCAATTTTTGTGCTCCAGGCTCACATATGCATATATTAGTGACTTATTACAGATCTAATACACTTTTGTGGTATTTAAATGCATGTGTTTTTAAATCAAAATTTACATCTTTTTTTAAAATAAACGGGGTATTTTTGTAAATCCTCAGCACACGTTAAATAACTTGTTAGTATAATGTCTCATAGAGGTTAAATGCATTGCAGATGCTGTAGTTTTATATCATGGTAATATTACATTTCATGATATTACACTTTTGAGAAAAAAAATGGTACTACACAAATTAGGGATGCTCATTTCGGTTAATTTTCCTGACCAACAACTGCTGCTCGTTATCCGAACATTAACCGTTAACTGATAAAATTAGAATAATAAATTTGTATTAAAAAAAGAATGGACAAGCATCTGTGATGATGCATTAAAAATACAAACAAATATTATATTTTAATGTGCATACAGAGCAACAACAAAACCTGGATTCACACATCCTCAAATTATCACGCACCAGCAGCGCTTCTGAGAACAGAGAAACAGAATAAAATAATATAAATTAAAGAATAAAATAAATAGGCCTATAGCTATATCAAATAAAAAATTAACAAATTAAGATGACAAAACTAAAACACACACTGAATCCTGTTAAGCGCTTTGAAGAACGGCATAGTCGTTTTCCCGTCAGACATTAAAATATATAGCAGGCCTACCTCAGTGTACGTGTCTATTTTTATTTTATTTTTTTAAGTAACATGTCGACATACGGATAGACTGATGTGCTGCCTGCTAACTGTTAGACCCGCAGCAAAAACACCATCACAAAAATCCTGTCTATTTACGGTTCGGGACTATTCATCCACTGGTCATATGTTTCTATTCACGGCGTGTTTGCAGCAGCGTTGAGCAATACAGCCAATCACAGACACATCTGTTGACTTCACGAACACAATCCACTCTCCACCCAAAATGCTAATGTTCTGTGAAGTTCTACATGTTCGCGAATTCTCTTATTAAAACAAAGAAAGTGTAGACATGATGTAAATAAGAGATTAAAGGGATAGTTCACCCAAAAATGAAAATTCTGTCATTAATTACTCACCCTCGTGTCGTTTCAAACCCGTAAGACCTTCGTTTATCTTCGGAACACAAATTAATATATTTTTGATGTAATCTGAGAGCTGTCTGACCCTGCATAGACAGCAACGCAACTGAAATGTTCCCAAGTCCAGAAACATAGCAAGGAGATCTGTAAGAGAGGGAACTGTAATTCTACGAAGCTACGAGAATACTTTTTGTGCACAAAAGAAAAAAAATCGACTTTATTCAACAATTCTGCTGCGTTCAAGTCCTCCTGGGACGTTCGTACTTACGAGTTGACAAGTCATAATAACAACGTCAGGTGCGTTCAAGTCACTTTGGTCGGAACAATATGGCGATTGAACTTTTTTCCATAAAATTCAACGATTTTTTTAAAGCTTTACATCTACAAAATGATGAATAAAGAATGTGCATCATTGTGTTTTTGCTTTTTTCTGTTTTATTCGATTTATGAAGGTGATGTAAACTGAATCATTATGTTCTTTGGTAATTATACAATGATATAATATTTTGTATATGTAACACACAGTTTTATTTTACATTACAAAAAATTAATCATTTTATTAATTTCAACAAATTTACCATCAATACAGATGCTGCATATCTAGTCTTTGATGCGTATTGCATCCGACACGTTTTCTCACTGACACGCCCCCAACTCGGAAACCCGGGGCTTAAAGAAAATTTCGAGTCTCCCATTCGTAATAACGACTTTGTGGTGGCGTTCATGTGCATTCAACTCGTAAATACGATCTATCCGACATGACTTGAAAGCACCATTCGTCTCCTCCGCATCACCCTGGTGCCATTTTGGAAAATATCAGCTGGACATAAACAGCATATGCTGTTCTGTGTCAGAACGGTTTCCTACGTTGTTGTGATTTGATCTGAACGAAAACAGTGTATCCGTGTGACGCAGCTGACACAGAACAGCATACACTGTTTTTTTTTTCCTTTTGCACACAAAGTATTCTCGTAGCTTCGTAAAATTACGGTTGAACCCCTGATGTCACATGGATTATTTTACCGATCTCCTTGCAACATTTCTGGACTTGGGAACATTTCAGTTGTGTTGCTGTCTATGCAGCTCTCAGATTCCATCAAAAATATCTTAATTCAGGGCTGTCCAAACTCGGTCCTGGAGGGCCGGTGTCCTGCAGAGTTTAGCTCCAACCCTAATTAAACACACCTGAACCAGCTAATCAAGCTCTTACTAGGCATAGAAACTTCCAGTCAGGTGTGTTGAGGCAAGTTGGAGCTAAACTCTGCAGGACACCGGCCCTCCAG